>NC_143584.1:33492949-33787949 GCF_048544385.1 Mastigoproctus giganteus | reverse complement strand
AGCACAAGATTCCACAAGAACGGTCCCAAAACCGAGCCCTGTGGGCATCCTCTGTAGACCTGTCTGGTGATTTTCATATATGGAGCATTGACAGTGATTGATCTGTTGGAAAGGTAGCTTTTGATGGAGTTATATAGGTTTACTGGAAGCTTTGATTGACGCAGTCTGCCTAGGACGCTCGGCCACCAAAGTGAGTCGAACGCCCCAGCAAAGTCGACAGCGATGACCAGAAAGTATTTCTTTTGGGTAATTCCTACTGCTTCAAGGAGATTGTGGAGTGCATCTACAGTGGAGTGCCCCGTTTTGAATCCAAATTGTCTGTGAGAAGCCATGTTTGCATTGTTGTAGTGTTTGAGAAGTCTGTAGTAGAGTAGCCTTTCATAGAGTTTACTAAGTACCGACAGGAGAGCGATGGGACGGTAGGAGTTTGGGAGTTCAGGTGGTTTCGTCGGGTTCTTCAGGATCAGTTTTACGTTGGCCGACTTCCAATCTGTTGGGTAGTGACCATCACGTAGACAGGTATTGAATAGATGAAGTATTAATTCGGGGACACACTCCACTGTTTTCTTTATAATCTCAGGCTCCAGCAGGTCCGATCCTGGACATTTCCTATCTTTGATCAGGACCGCAGCAGTTTGTAGTTCTCCTAAGTCAAAGGGAGATTCCTGCTCTTCAGTGTGGTAAGTCTCATTCTCTGCACAGAGGGATTTTTGTTCGTGAGTGATTGGATTTGTTGCTGGTTGTAGGATGGCGTCCAAAATGTTTGTTATGGATTGCTGCCAGGTGGTTGCTTCCGTACCTTGTAATGACTTGGTTGAAGTGGTGACCTCTCCCCTGGGTAGTTTGTTTGTGGTGATCTTGTACACCACTCCCCAGGGGTCGGTATTGCCAGTGGTGGTGACCAGGTGTTGCCAGGATTCAATACAAAGGCAGTGAGCCATAATTAAATTTTCAAATTGGGCTCCCCGAGGATCAGTGAAGCCACTGTTCCAGAACGTCGATTTGGCGTTCAGGTCCGCCGCCACCACCAAGTTATTATTTGCGAATTTATCACAGATCTTGTCCAGTAGGTGCAATGCTATATGCACATCTTCTGAGGGGGGACAGTATAGTGAAGTTAGGTAGAAAGAGATGGAACTAGAGGATACGAGGATACAGGTAGCATTCGCTGAGCATTCTCCTGTAATCGCAGTAATAACTAGTTCGTTATTAAACACAACATTTGCAGTTTTGGGTGGAGGATCACAAGTTGCTATGATTCTAGTGGAATTGGGGTAGCCCATGATTTTATGCGCTGTTCCAGCTACTTGGGATGAATAATGTGGTTCCTGTAGACAGACAATATCATAATTATGTTCTATGGCTACGTTTCTGATCTCATCAGCTGCGGCTCGAGAGCGCTGTGCGTTTATCTGTAAAATTCTAATTGTGTCTGTATTTTTAGAGTAGCCAAAGTTATTTCTGCTTGTAGTTGTATTATCCATCAACGATACGCTTATTTGCTAGTTCCATCGCTTTTAAAAACTCGGGGCACTTTCCATCCCTGACTGAGTGATTGGAGTCCTTGTTCTTGCGTTTACAGTTTATGCATTTTGGTGATTCTTCTCTGTTGGGGCATTCTGCGAAGATGTGACCCCCATTGGCACAGTGACTACATGACACGGTTTTATGAGAGCAATTTTGTGCAGAGTGCCCGTAGGCCAGGCACCTGAAACATTTGTTAACTACTGTGAATTTTCTGAACTTATGCGATGTAAAGCCTAAATATATTCGATTGTTTTGAAGTAAACAGTGGAGAAGTTGAGGATTGAATCCAATCACCCAGTTAGTAATACTGTTTCCAGAACCTGAGCTGAACCTAAATGTTGTACCCTCGTTTACCTCCTGTTGTGAGAAGGAATAATCTTTTAAATTTTTATGATACAGGTCGTCCAAGATATCTGCCTTACTATAATCTTTTGGAACTCCATAGACTAGAATTGTTGGGTTTGACATTTTTGGCTTTTCTATTGAAAGTCCTGCATTCTTGAGTGCAGGCAAGGTACAGATTTTGGTGGCATCAGATGAGTTTGTAGTCTCTACTAACAAACCCTTGTTCCGGAGGAGTCTGATGTTCTTAACTTTCATTTCTTTATACTCGGTTTTGAGTGTGTTTGTCACCGCATTCCTAATGTCTTGACTGGATTGTATCACTGAGTTAGCAGTGGGTCTTAGGATTAGTATATTGCGTGGATCACCAGGTCGAGAAATCCAGGGGGTTTTGGCAGGCTCTGAATGGGCCACCATCTGTGGTTCATTTGACATTTCTGTTGATAGTTGTCTAGGCTTTTCGCCCCGTCTTCCGGAATTAACTTTCTCCAATGGATGGGATCGCTCAGGATCAAGTCGGCCCCAATTTGATTTTGCAGCCTCTGCAAAAGTCTTTTTCATCAACGATTGATTTCCTCCATGGGAACCTCCTGGGGAGAGTATATGTTGATCAAAAATATCTGCCCGACATTCTGTGCTGGTCGTCTTGGCCTTCAGCCTCTCATTATCTATTATTAGAGACATTGTTAGTGCCTCCATGTCAGCCCAAAGGCTGTGAATGAAGTTTGATGCAATTTTCGTAACCATACTGGTATCTGCTGACATAAAATCTCCGAGTGCCTTCTTTATTTTTATAACTGTGGCGTGTACAATAGTTGGATCCAAAGAAGCTCCAAGATCCGAGGTATCGGTGAAAGACGTGCTTTGAACCCCTGTTGTCTGGGAGGGGCTAATATTTTCAGTATTTTCTGGATTTGTTGGTTCAGTTTTGTCACCAACTGTGCCAGTATCTTTCTGTACTGTATTTTTAGACTTTGAATCTTCCGGATTAGTGTGTAAGTTTTGGTGTGAACTTCCATTTTCGTGGTCTGTTCGCTCTCCTTGAACAGAAACAGCTCCAGCGCGGCCGTGTTGATCAAGTTGGGTGAAATACACCTGGCTGTCACTGGCGTGCCGCCTTCTACTATGCTGCAGTGGGCAGCGCGACGCCAGGTGGGAGTCGAGCAGCAATTTCTGGGGGGAATCCGGTACTGATTGGAAAGGGCTCCCTTGTCCATTCGTCGGCTTTTTCCGACAGCAGTAAGCAGTGAATTTCGCGCGGGCTGCGCTTGATAATTTTTTCAGGCTTATCTGGGACAGACCTGAGCAGCTTTGGAAAATTTGGCATTTGCACTTCGAACATTTGATGTAGACTCCTTTGCAGTCTTTATTAACCTCTTTTTTGCATAATTTGCAGTTGTCTGCATTTTTCGGTCGAGTTTCCCCTTCCATAGCTACGTACAGTATATCACCCGCGCACTCAACATAATCCCGTTAGTCACTGCTGCAAAAAGGAGGCTCTCCCCAAATGTGAAAGGGACCTCCTGCTGTACAGTGATTGCCACAGGCAGGGAAGTGACACGGAGAGAGCGAGAGCGAGGGAAAACACTGTTGGTCAGTTGTGCTAGTGTCCACTAACTGCCATCGTGCTATATAAGAAATGACAAGATATCGTCCATCTTGGAAAAATTCATTGTCGCAGGCCAAAAAAGGAAAAATTATAAAATACTTATCTTTGGCTGGAGCAACGCAGCTGAAATTTCATGCACCAGTAGACAGGCACTCACTGATGACCTCTGTATCACTTGAACGGTCGAGCATTCACTGTAATTCACATAAATCACCCCTTTAATTAGGAGCACGAAATGCACAAGGTATAACTTTTGACTCTATATCAGCTCACGAATCGCCATCGACTTATGGAAGAAAGGTTGCGAAACGTACAGTATATAAATGGAGATATGTTTGGATACTTGAGCATTACTTGATAAGAAAAGATCGAATCTAAGCCAAATATTCAGCGCATGTTTTGTTGGTCACCTGAAAAATATTAGGTCAGGGGCGACCAACCTTTCTTGGCTAGTGGCCAAAACAGATGTAATGCTGAAGGTGAAGAACAGTTCTTTACTAAGAATACATTTTACGAAACAGAATTTAATATTTGTTAACAAAAATTCATTTCTATATTTACAGTTTAATTTTTTCCTATTTCATAATTAAATATTACTTATTATATGATCATAATATCATTATTAAATGATGAGAAACATAACTAAAACATCACACGAAAGCAAAACAGAAAAATGAAATATGTATTAATAAATCCGGATATTTTCAAGTCACTGTAAAAGTATATTAGCACTGACTTGAAAATAAATAAATGAGACTTGTAATATGCTGTAACTCGTAGGGGGGGGGGGACATGACACTTAAGGCCGCCTACGATCGCAAAATTCCAGGACTTATGAAATGTTAGGGACTTTATACCAAATTCCATGTGATAAGGGTGGCCCTTACAATTTTATGCTTATGAAATAAGTTTAATATAGTTTAACGAATAATAGTTCATCATTTATAGATTCCATGACGTGGGAAGCTCACTAGCGGCCATACTTTCCTGTGCTAACCCTGAATCCAGTAAATATTAAAACAGACTGTCATAGCATTTTCTCATCTTTTAAAATGGCAAAATAATCTTTTTGCGAGGTAATTTGTTAAAATATTGTGCAATATCAGGCAACTCGTTATGACGGCTAAGTTTGCTCCAATACCCACATTAGCACCTCTTCATTGACTAAGCGATTTAAATCCTGTTGGTGTCTCAAAAATATATGAAATTACAGATAGTCCTATAAACTGATTATAAATTGTTATAAATATATAGTCCAGACAATATAGTTTTTTAGTCGCGTTAGAACATATGCATAATGCCTCTTCACTACGTCCGTCCGTCCGTCTGTACGTATGTAATAATTGTTGAATTTTCATAAAATTTTATAATTATTTGTGGACTCCCAATGGACGGATTTTGATGAAATTTTATAATTGGCTCTTATGGAATGGTTTATTGTGTCTTCATATTTCATTAAAATCTGACCAATAGAAATCCTGTAATTATTAATTATTTTTTATATACATATCACATAGTTTATCCATGTCGTATATTGTAGCTGAAGCACTGGATGTTATGTTTGTTGCCGTTCGCTGATTGGAGGAATATGGTGGATGAGCAGAAACGAAATTGTTTTGGTTCATACATAAAAGTGATTGCATTTTGCTTGTTTTTTTTTATATATATATATAAATCATGAATTATTCTATTTGCTAACGAGCTTGAAATATAAGGCACTGTGTACATTAACTAACTTTTTTTACTTATACTTCTGCAAAATTATTATTTGTTATATTCAGATAGAATAAATTAGTTGATAATCATATTTTAATTAGTTATTCTTCTTGGTTAATTCCTGCTGCCAACAAAGCTGGTAACGTGAATATCGTTTGATTCCAATACATACATTTTCTTTACATAGTTAGCTAGCGCTGATAAAAATCCTAACTTGTCCAGTCACTTTCTATTCAAATACTCACTTTCCATCCATAAAAGTTTATAAAAAAGAGCCGAAATGAAGGAAGACGTCAGCATTATTATAGTTATTACCAGCACGTACAGTGAATGATTCTATATTGAGTTCGAAGGAATTCTATAGGGCAAACACACATTATGTCTACATCCTCGGGAAGCCGCTTTGTTTTAGCGCCACCTCCCTATCTGTTGTATACCTGTGCGTGCTTTTGATTATAAAGGGGGATACGATTTTTTTTTTCCCGAAAGAACACTTTTTCTGAAGCATCAAACCAGAAAGTGGGTCAAGCTTTGTATGACTGCAGTGTAATATGGCGAGGTATATTGTCACCCATCCTACCTGAGAGCTGATTTTAAAATAAAACTGTAAATAAAGTACACCACAAATGCTCTACGGTCGTTCTACACATTGCAGCCCACTCCGGCCTCGAAAGGACATACATCGTTTAAGCCACCTAATACCCATAAAAAACCGCTGAAAGTGGTAAATGAAAACAAACCTGGTGGCTGAATGACCGATATGGGGAAGTAGAGATCAGCATGGCCTCGATACGTTACGGTAGGATGTACAACGCTGTTTTGGAAAGGAAGTGAATATAAGGTGAAAAGGACATCATGTTTATTATACGCTAAATGTTTTCCGAGCGCAGGACACAAAATCCTGCTTATATCGTGAGCTCAGTTACTTTTCGTAGCAGGATTAATATAGCATTTGAGAGACAGGGTTAGTTAGGTCACTGCGATGCCCCTGACCACCTGCTCTCTACTGTTTCTCTACCTTTTCATGATTATATCAGTGGATATCGCACATGCTCTACTTGCGTTATGATGCCTGTCATGTATGCAAAAGTACATGACACGGATCCTTTCCCATTTGCTTAAGACAACACTGTCCTTGCGCAGGCTTTTTGGGTTAGGTACAAAGTGACTCAAGCCATGAAAATCAGCGTATTTCAGAAAAACTCTTCTTCTAAGGATGGTTTGTTTGTTTACAGTTTTTAATTTGGTGAAGAGGGGAGTATGTGCAAACTAAAACTACTAAGATCATGAATGGTATAAACAAACAAACAAGGCCAATTCGTCTTTTAAAAATCACTAGCTTTGTTGCATTTAACTTTATGTAATAAATATACACCATCGGCTATTTTTATTGCCGCATTTTTTATTATTGTTTATTACCTAATTGATAAAATTAAAAATTTTACCAATTATGGAATATAAGAAGATTCTGGAAAAAATATAGGGATATATGAACTGGAACTTTTAGGCAAAAACAAACTCACTAGATTAGAGGATGAAGAGCCACCAGACTTCTCCTGACACTGGCTAATTCAGCTATGATTAAAAAGGCTTCGGTAGAGAAGATTACATTCAATCTATTTTCTCTTCTATGGTAGAAGCATAATATGTTTTTAAATCATTCGCGTTTTCTCGCATATTAAGGCAAAAACATACAGTACAAAGCCTGTACAATATAAACTAACTGTAAATTATAACGAATTACAAACGTCCTCATTCGAAATTTTACCATTGGCCCCACTAGTTCATCAGAGACAAAATATTTCTTCATGCTGAGACTACGAAATAAAACTAATTTAAATTCATAAGTGCTATAATAAAATAGGAATAAGTTCAACATGATTTAATGCACTGCATCATAATGGGCCTTAGTATTAGTAGTGCAAAAATGATGCACGGAAGCAAGCTTAGAAAGCATCAGCCACAATAAATAAAATAAAAATTACCCACTTGGTTTGCCCATCCCCTCTATTAACCTGTTTAAATTTAAATTTATTCATATTACCCACTCCTACAACACCAGATGAAAGTTTTTTCTAACAATCAATTACTCTTTGGCTTAAAGTAAATTTTCCGCAGATCTACCCTGCAACCATCTTTTTAAATCTAAATTTTTGCCTTTTTGTGTGTGTGTGTGTGTCGTCCGAAAAAGAGTAATGATGTCATCAGCTTCAGTTCACTCAATCTATTTAAAGACTTAAACACTTCAATCCGGTCTCCTCGCAGGTGTCTGGTTTCCAGGTGCTTCGGTTTACAGAACTAGGGTCTTTTTTGGTAGGGTAATTTTTTCTTCTTTGTGTCCTTGAATAACGTTGTTGTTCTCTCTGCACCCATTACAGCAGATCCACATCTTTCCTAAAATGAGGCTTCCAAACCTGTATGTTGCAATCAAGATAAGGTTTAACCATTGTCTTATACAATGGGATAAATACTTCGTTGTGATTATCTGTGGTAGCTTCATTTGCAACCACTCTTTGTCCCTTTATCTGCAGTTCAGAGAAAGGTTTACAGAAAATGTTCAGGCACACTCGCAAGTGTTCTGTGGACACAACTCACAATCGAAAGCAAATCTTTCCGTTCAGTAGTTGATAACATAAGGGTCATTGCTCAAACTTAATAACTAACACTGCTATAGCAACTAAAGTTGCTATAGCAGTGTTAGTTGTTGTAACTAACTGGATCCCATCGGTGATGCAATCCTTGAAGTTGTATCACCTTGAGGTTGTCACAGACATTCTCTCAGATAGGCCAGACAAACTGTACTTGCTACCTGGGAGTCTACATTAGCTGATCCGGAAGCTTTAGCAGCTTCCGGATCAGCTAGTGTATATAACCTTACTACTTCTACTCTGCCAGATAGTGACCGGAGGGAGTCCGAATAGTGTGTATGCGGGGGGGGGGGCATTGTCGAAGCCACGTTATGTCAAGGATCTGAGTGTATTCTTACCATGTGTACGCCATATCCAAAAATTTCATTACTTCATACAGCATTTCCCCCCCCAACTTTTTCTTACTATCGAAAACGCCATGAATTGTCAAACTAATAGAGTAAGCTTATCTGCGAAAAGATCTAAACCTCCTAAACACTTCCTAATTCATTTCACAAATATACGTGGTCTCAATTCTAATCTCAACGATGTCCATTTCCACTTGCAGTCTGCCAAACCCCATGTACTTTTTCTGACAGAACCTCAGTTATCGGTTGATTCCACTACTGCTCATCTCAGATGCCCAAATTATTCGCTGTATGATTCCTTTCGCCTCAAAGGTAGTATTTGTACATATGTCCGTTCCGATATTCCCTGTCAGAGACTTGGTAATTTGGAATCTCCTATTTTCGATCTTCTCTGGCTTAAAATCTCTCTACCTCATTCTATGAAATTCATCTGTTTTCTCTATCGTTCTCCCAACTCCATTAATCACTTGGAGCTCTTTGACTTCCTCTCTTTTCAATTTGACTTTCTCCAGTCCAACTTTCCTAACAGTGAGGTAATTTTTCTTGATGATTTTAATGTTCACAACTCCAGCTGGCTTCCGTTTTCTAGTCACGCCAACCCAGCTGGTCGAGATGCTGAGGCTTTTGCAATTACTAATGACTTTGCACAGATTGCTAATTTACCTACAAGAATACTGGACAACCTAACCATACAGCCAACACGCTTGATCTTTTTCTCACGAACAACCCTTCTAAGTACATGGACGAAGTGAGTGGTCCTTTAGGCACCTCAGATCACAACTTGGTGATCGTCTCTTCTCCAATGGAGCCTATCTGCTCTTCTCCAATCCACTACGAATTCCTTAAATGCCGATCTCCAGATAACTCTCCAGTGGGACAAAGACAACTTAGTTGATTTCAATCCTTCTAAAACTCAGTCTTGTCTTATATCTCGAAAAAAAGGATTCTTCTGCTCCCATGCTTATCTTTGGTGACACTCCGATTTCTAGGCAAAATGATATATCTCTTTTGGGGATTACCCTGACTTCTAATCTCTATTGGCACAAGTACATTACAAATATTGCTTCCTCTGCATCTAAAAAAACTTGGTTTTCTCTTTCGCTCTCGGCGTTACTTTTCTTTCAAACTGCTGTTCACTCAGTACAAATCGCAAATCCGCCCTACCATGGAATATTGTTCCCACATCTGGGGTGGTGACCCCGAAACCCCTCTCAGGCTTCTAGATACCATTCAGAAGAGGGCAGTTAGGTTAATTAATGATTCATCTCTAACAGAGTCTCTCCACTCGCTGTCTCATAGACGCACTGTTTCTGCTGCATGCCTCTTCTACAGATACTTCCATGGGCACTGTTCTTCTGAATTGGCTTCTATAATTCTCGCTCTCTCTTTCAAAACAGTCCGAACACGTGCCGCCACCAGCCAACATCCATTTACTGTCCAACTTCAAACCCACAGAACCAACTTTTCATCTTTCTCATTTATTCATTCAACTGCCGTTTTCTGGAACAACCTTCCTTCATACGTATTTCCTGAAAATTACAATCTACAGAAGTTCAAGTCCAGTGTCAACAAATATCTTCTTTCGTCTTCTCAACCTCCAACCCAAGCACGGTACTAAGTACTATAGGTTCTAATACCTATCGTGTTTGGGATTTAATGAAAAAAAAATTTAAAAAAAAATCACTTTCGATTTTAAGAGCATACGCTTTTTTACACTGAACAATTTATTTACAATCTTAAAGATTTCACGAAGCATAATCTTTTGAAAGTAAAATGGATGAAAATGATAAAAATTTCAGCTTTTACATACTACTACATTTAACGTACAGTTTGTACATACAGTTAAATATAACACACTGAAGCATATTTTTGTTGAAATATATTATCAAGCATACGTGAGGAACGTGCAAATTACCATCATCCATGTGTGATAAGAGATTTCTGTTGTAATTTATTAACCGTGGAAAGCGCTGTTCTTTTCGAAGTCACTTCATGTTACCAGTGGTAAATAAGTAGCTTTTTAATGATTTTACTGGACTCTACAGCTGAAATAATATAATCAAAGAGCTGTTTGGTAAGAAGGTACAAAGTGTTTCCATTATGTTAGTTACATTGCAATTTGATTTGTAGATGGGACTGGGTTGGGTTTAATTAATTCTATACATGAAATAGAAAAATATTACTTTTCCGATTGTTTATTTTTTATTTAAATAATTCAATAATATTCGCTGTTTATACACATCTCCAAAGCCGTTGGGCTAATGTCCTATATGACTGTAATTTAAAATTATTAAGACTAGTCGAGGAATAAAATTACTCAGCTTTATTAAAGAATTCTGGACCAGTATTGAAAATCTCTTTCAATTTCAGGTTCAAATCTTATAAATGCAAAGGCTAATAAATTCTAATTCTAATTAATTCTAATAAATCTAAGCTTCGAGTCAAAAAAAACCCCTATTATATTAGAGTCACCTAGAAAGTCACTTCAACTACCCATTCGTATTGTGTCTGTAAATTGCGTGTGTTCTCTGGTCGATTTGCTTGCTTTGCTTGACGAAAACCCCAAGTTTTTCCGGGACCTTGCTATCTACGGCTTTCACATTGTGGCTAGCTCAGCCACAGTGTGAAAAAAGCCCACAGAAGTTCCTAGCTTCATCGACAGGATTCAGACACGGGCCTTTTTCACACGGTGTGGGGAGGACAGTGACGATACCATTGTACTACCCGCGCAGACATAAGCTTCGCGGAAGTTGTTTAATATCAAATATAGGTGTTAACTAGCAAATTGCCTATTGATCTGCATCTGGTGTACCGCGAGTTAACTTCTTCTTTGCGTCGTTGTATTCCGACCTCCTTTCCGAACATAGAAGTGGACATCCTTGCGGAACCGTGGAGAGAGAGAGAAGGCAAGAATTTTGAATGCTTTGATGAATCTTAGGCAAGAGCGCTGAAGAGTGTAAGTGTAAGTGTGTGCTGTTGTCATACGGCACCAGGGGTTTCCCCCATTATGGATGAACCAGTTCGCTGAGAAATGCCAGAGATTTAAAAGTGTATAGGAATTGTTCATGTGTAGTGTCCTGTACCGTTGTTCATCTGGTCATTTAGCCGTTTGACACCTACTGAGGCCCAAGGTTGCCGCACTTACGCCCCGTGGAGGCAGACCAGGAACCAAGTAACTGCAGATTCACACTGCAGTTACTGGGTTCTAGGTCCTAGCCGCCGGATTTCGGCGGCTAGGACCTAAAAAAAAATAAAATAATAAAATAAATAATAATAATAATCTGCGCTGTCGTAGGGATAATATCGCTTAAGTTTGCTAGGCCGAGTTTTGGGCGTAAGATAATTTTATCATAATAAGTTTTTGATGTGTGGGGCTTTCGCTATGATGAAGGTAGAGAGGGGAGGGAGACCGAAAATTGTGGAGAAAAGACAGAAATATAGGGCCAATAGAGTAGATAGGCCCAGTTTTCAGTGGGGCATGCCCATGCCCCCCACCAGAGTAGAAGTTTGGGGGTTGAGGGGAGGGAACAGAGAACTTCCCCCTCCTCCCGAGAAAGTGGGAATAATAGGTGAAGAGGGCTAGGGTGCCCTCTTCAGATCGCCATCAGGCTGTTTGCAGCTGTGCTGCGTTTAGTCTGTTTTGTTTTATCACACATGGGGCAAGCCTCGTCCTTGCTTTTCTTTTCCGTGTGATCAGCACTCTTCTTGTCCAAGTACTGGTCCCCTGCGGGTTTCAATTTTCTGTTACATTTGGCGGCGATCTGTTATCAATCTCTATGTACCTTACTGTAGATAGCTATTAGTGTTTTTCTACTGGTGAATAGGTCTTGCGCATACCGGGAGAGCGCCCTATATTCCTCCTCAGTGTCCAGGAAGTGGTTCTCCAGTCCTTTTTGGAGGTATCTCAATATTGTTATTAGTAGCTGTCTGAGGTGTTCATAGTGATGACAATCATAGACTATGTGGTTCTAGCTTTCGCGCTCCCCACATATGCAGTTGGGGTCCTCAACGAGTCCAAAGTCAAACAGCTTCTCCTTGTAGGGTCAGGGTCCGGTTAATAGTGTTGTCATATGGTACCCTGGGAAGTACCGGGCCGGCGGCTTTGGGTATATTTTCTGGAGGTCTAGTAGAAATCTTTTTGTTACTTCGCCTTTTGTAGTCTCCGTCCACCTTCTCTACCAAAGGTCTAGGAGTTGGGTCTGTAGCCTAATTTTAGGTTGCTCGCCGGGTCAGTCGTGTATCTTTGGTGGGTGGCGGCCACTCCCCTGGCCAGTAAAAACAGTAGCTGCATGAACAGCCTCCAGGTCCAGGGGAGCGCTCCAGCAAGTACCTGCAATGCTGGGGTACTTACCGTGCTGCAAGCGCGCGTTGTTGATAGCAGTATGGTCCTTTGGGTCATTTCTAGTGTTCTTTTGTTGACTACCAGTGTCGTTTTGGATACCACACCCCTGCTGCATAGGTGATTGCTGGCAGGAAGGTTGTCGTGTGACAAAGGGCGGATTACTCGCAAGTTCCTACCCGATGTAAAACACGCAGCATTGATACAATCTATGCTAGATGGTTGCGCCGAACTTACAGTCTATGTTCTTATTAACTGGTCATGGCTCCATATAGGAAAATTGCTTGCAAATTTGCATGAGTTAGGAATCAATGAAAGAACTAATTGTCATTGTGGTGAAATGGAGTCATGGGAGTATATTATGTACACCGGTGAGGAATATAACGATCTAAGAATCGAATTATTATCTCGGGTGAGTGGGCTCTACGCTATGGTGTAAGGCTGTGAAGAGATCCCAGAGGAAACGGCAAAATAGCTTCTTGGCTTTCCAAGACTTCTGCACTGCGGCATTTCATAGGCAAAGGACGATTCTGCGCATGGATGCCTGGGATTGGCAGTGCAGCCTAGAGCAGTATAGTATGTGGTTCATGAGGTTATTTGGCTAGAATTCTAAGAACTTGCATTGCTGGAGTTAGAAGGCACGCTCATCTCTTCTGGCAGGAGTAGGTCTATTCTTTGGGAAAATTAGGGATCTCTCGTTGTGGGATATGACACTGCGGTAAATCTGTCTCTTGTGATCTAAACGTGAGGATCTGGGTGCTATCGAACTCAGCTGCGAATGCGAATATGGAAGGTGTGTGCGGCATCAATAACGAGGTTAGCTTATATGTTCTCATATGCACGATTGTGCTGTGCTGTGCTGTGTGGAGGAACAGAATGACTGAATTTGTTTCGGTGAGAGTGGGAAAGGATGTAGTATTTTGTTCCTGAATCAGAGTATGTATTTATTCCCACTTCCGCATCCTCATAATCGACATCTTCGAATTTCTCTTGATGTCCCTTGGCAGTTCGTGGTACTGTCAGCATTGCTGTGATTGTCATGGACAACTTCGAGTGATGGTTCGGACGCTCGGGAGCCCCACTTCCCTGTATTGATTCATGATTTTAGAAGAACTCCTCCAGGAGTTCTTCTAAAATGTGCAGTGTGCTTCTTTGTGCAGTTTGTGATTCCACAGAGCTCAAGCTCATTGTGATGGCAGTTCTATCTTCAGCAGGCCTTGGACTGGACTTGACGCCTTAACCTGGACTTGAACACCTTAAACCTGGACATTGAATTGCCTCCTTTATGTATTCATATTATTCTTTTCTACGTACTGTACTTACTTTTTTGTCTTTTTAAGGTCCTCTCACCCTGTAATTGAGCAAGCAGGGGGTTATAATTATCTAAATTGACTAGTGGTGTTGCCAATGTTTTGGCAGGTATTGCTTCATACAATAAATAAATAATAAATAAATATATTTAGGAAGCTGCAGAAAATCACAGATTTTTATTGGAAACCGACAATTAACGTGGTCTCGTTATTTTCGTGATGGACCTCACAGGTGTAGCTCTACCACTGCCGGGTTAATTATGATAATAATACAGTAACTAGAATTTTGCCCGACTGTAATCTAAACTTAAATTTAGTTTTATACGTATTTTATATTTATCTGTTTAAAATGGAATACCGTGAGATTTGTTAAGTGAATCCAAATCATTATATTTTATTCTATACTTTTAGCCGGATGAATAGGTATTTTGAATTCTATTTGTGTTTTTTAATAAAAATATAAAAAGGTGTCGTAGTTATTAATAAATTTTTAATTAATTTCTTAGTTTGGTTCATTGATCACTAATAATTATTCATATAATTCATTTTATAATAAAATTGTTTGAAAAGTTGATACTAATAGATGTTTAAAACGATTTGGTAAATTTTCCAAGAGTTAGTACTGTGCTTATACTGTTTTGTATATTTAAATACTTTTTAATACTCGGTGAAAAATCTGATTTTCTAAAAATTAGTTTCATACTCTTTCGACACAATACATACGCAAACAATAATTTTACTTTTATTAATTCGGTGGGTTCTCTGAACAATTCATTTCTTTATGTTGTATTTTATTATCGAATAAGTAACGCTTCGATTTAACGGATTTTTTGGAGAGGGAGGTAAGGCCTGTCCACTAAATCCAATTGTCCCTTAAACCGGAAAGTCGAATGCATGCGGTATCCGACTTCTGATATCTGATTCGCTCAACAGGCTGATGGAAGATGATAGTGAGAAAAATTTCGGCTTCCTGTTACTCTTATTTATTGTGAAAATATTTTAACTTATGGCGTGTGTCATCAGACTAAGGAGGTTACATCACCAGATCGCATACGTAAGAAGCGCCTGTTCGGTCGACGCTGTGCTGTCCATTATTTTCGAACTTCGTTAAATTGGAGTCCGTTAAAAGGCAAAGGTTTACTGTAAGTCCGTTTCTTTTTTCTGGTTTGGTTTGTTCATATATTTTGGGGGCATCACCAGAATTTTTAGTTGCGGGATGGGCATGCCAGGGGAATTTGACAATCTACATGGGGAGAATAACTGGTATTTAGAAAACAAAGACAGAATAAAAGAGTTCAATATGCTCCGAATGCATTTTAAATATTTTAAATCTTTAGTGAAACGTAAAGAGTGGTCATCAGAGGCCTTATTTGGAGTGGCACCAATCTCAAGAAATATGATTGTTGTTTATTTGTTTATTGTTGATAATTATGGGAATGCTGTGCGAAGAGGGAGGTGAGAGTACTCATATTGTTGCGATCATTCCCTAAAAGGCTAACTTTATGTATAAATTTCGAGAAAGCCACCAATATCGCACAATATGAAGGGGTAATCCTGTTACCGGTTATCCTGTTGTGGACATTGTTTTTTGATGCCGGAAATCAACGTTCAGTCCTGTAACCAAACGCACTGCAAACGACCTGCGCTTAGTGTGACTTCGTGTTTTCATGACAACCCAGAATAACTCAAAGGATGGGGACTTTACTCTTCCTTCCTGTGATCGGCCAAATAAAATAATACAAGCAGAGAATGAAATATTGAAGAAACCCATAAGAAATCCTCCAGTCATCGACAAGAATTGTAAGAATTGTTAAGAGAAACCAGTCTTCTCCAAAGAAGTGGTAAAACCATTATACACTCAAGAATTTAGCTATATCCTATGCATCTATTTGTAGTGTAAATGTATTAAGCAAAATATTTGTTCTTAAATTCCATTAAGTAAAATACTAATTAAAAGACCCACATCTCTACGCTTAAGGATTTAAAATATTTAAAATTCTTTCAAAATAGTTTGAACTGTTTCATTCTATGCCTGTATTTTCTAAATCATCTATCTCCACCCACGTACTTCGTGTTATTCAAATTTCTCGGAATATTCTTCCCAATCAAAAATCATGGTTACGCCCAACAGGTATGTTAAACAACCAAACCGTACATAAGAAATACTTATTAGACTCTAAAGTATAAAGCATTTTTTATGCAATCAGTTCCGTTATATTATCTCCAACGAATTCCTCGTAAATTTAAAAGGACTGTACTTAGTGAAAAAGCAAAAAAAGTATCAGAAGGATTTATATTGCGAAATTTTCATGAGTTCTTTGTTAATTATTATAGTTACACATGTAATAACTATTATTTTTGAAAAGTATTGCAAAATGGATAGAAAACTATCGTCGTAAAGGGACAAGTACGATCTTACTTACTGAGCGAGAGCGTGTAAGTACAGAATTACGTACCACTCATTGTTCAGTACTTGTGAAACCAAAATATTCAGTATTGTTCTTGTAGTATCTAACTTGCAAACTCCTCTGGCTCTATATGGTTGTCTCGCATTAAGTAGAGCAGCATGAACTATCAGAAATTGTCAGACACTATCAGATATCAGAAACTCAACCATCATTATGAACGTGAAAACTTAGAAAGTATCAGGTTTCGGAGAAATGGTGAGTGAGATATGTAACATCTCCTTAAGAAGAATACAGAAAATTAGTAAATCAGAAATGAACAAAGCCCAGGTTCCTAGCATACGATGTGAGACTGACTTCGTTTGCGGCGTCATAACGATTACTTGCCACAACATGTTCGATGATACATCTAAACATAACAACGAACGAATCGTCCTTTTATCTTCAATGTATTGAAGATAAAAGGTGCGTATTGAACAGAAATTTTATGTGTTTCATTGCGTTTTAAAATAAAAGATTTTACTGAGTAGCGAATTTTCATCAAAATTTGTTTTAATGAGGGAAAAGTGCAATAGAAACCCATGAAATGTTAAAACGACTTTCGGAGAAGATGACTCGTGTCTTTGAAGATTTTTGTAGTTCGCAAGTTTAAAGAGGGCTGCTTGTCCGTAGAAAATGATCGCCATCTGGCCACCCTTCAACTTCAAAAACCTTGTACTGTTTCCATACATTTAATACTAAATGGATGGAAACAGTACAAAAGTCCATTCACAAAAAAATATTTTCACCTTTCATACCTACGTTTAAAGCGATCATAACAATTGTGGGAATATAATAGTCCAAAAATGAAAATTGCTGAGTTAATTCAATTGTACTGAGAAGCTGTGTTTAGTACCGAGGAGAGGAGAGTAACTATTTAAGAGCAGCAGCGTCTCCAGAGACCGGGTTAAAGCAGAAGCTAGCCAAAGTCATTCAGCCTTCTGCTTTAACCCAAACTTTTAACTGTTTAAATTTTAAGAAAGCAAATTTGTCAAATGGCTTAACCACCTGACTAGTCCGAATTCTAGGTTTTCTTTTGCGAAACCAACAGATATGTTATCAATAAGAAACCATCATTTTCACATAAGTGAAGGATCAACATCAAAACTGTTTCCTTTATCCCTAGAAACAACACAGGAGAAGCCAATGTATAAATAAAATTTTTTCCTGTAACTGCTTAAAAATAAAGATGCAAAATTTCATATACAATTGATTAAACAAACTCCTTCCTTACTTTTGAATTTGTACATCAGATGAATTCGCAAAGTTTTATTTTTTTTTTGACAATAGCATCGATATGTTTTTATTTATTTATTATTTTTTTTGCAGGTTGCTCTGAACATTCACAGAACTTATCAGAATCATTCACAGGAATTTGTCAACTCTATCCTTCCAACAAGACGACGAATGACAAATTAACTAACGGACTGCCATCGTCACTGAACCCAATAATTACTGGGTGCTGTATTTAGGTCTGTTGCCCTAATAAATGGAAGATGTTAGGAAGCTATACTTTTTGTTGTGGACAGTTTCCTGTGGCGGGACAATAGCTGCTGTTGTCGCTAGCTCGCAATGGGAGGGCCACAGTGCACGTGAGCGGAGGTGCGCATGTTCTGGTATATTGGACGAGAACTTCCGAATTCTGACCTAACAGCGGAATGGTTGGAGTATGGTCGCATTCCGCTGACATCAGTCTATCTGTTACTGCCGTACAGCAAGAGATTCCCCGGTAAAGGGGTCGGAGATCGTTCCATGTCCGGATCTACATGTGTTGAGTGATGTGCAATAGGCCGTGTGCAGAGCGAAGCCGGAGAGTTAAAAAAACTGACCTTCTTTTTGAACAAGCCGTATGAACATAAATATATTTATTAGATATTTTGAACACTGGGAATAAAAGAAAAGGAGCATCTTACACTCGGGGTGTATCAGGAGATTACAAATCCTTCTGGAGGAAAGGTAAGTTGTATTTTGTAAATGTATAATTGAAAGAAAAATCAGTTAACTAGAAGTATGGTAATTGCCTTTTGTAATAAAAGTCACGCTATCGTATTTCAATGGCAAATGAACATATCTTTATTTAAAGATATATTAGATAACTTACTATTATTAACTTAGTTTATAATAATATAAGTACTTCCAGAATTAATACACTTTTTCAAATTTATAATATTTTATGATTTTTTAAGTGCGCATATTGCAGCACGCGATGTCAGAGTGGCGCTGTAGTACTCTCACTATCTTCAATTCGTCTGCTTTCTCTGAAAGTTTGTATTATACCAATTTGTTATGCGATTCTATTAGTCTCGTAATTGTTTTAGCTAGGAAACTGTGACATGAAACTTAATCGTGATTCAATAATTCAGTAAGTTATATTATTTATTTATCTAAACTTGAAATTATTATTAGAAAATAATGGTAAGCTTTTATCGATTTATTGTCGAGTAGCTTTGAAATGTAACGAAAAAGTAACTGATATTTAGTTGAGGTGTAAAATGAACTGATTTGGAAATACAAAGGAAAATATTTGATTTATTTCTACGAAAAGACATGAGACGATAGAGAAATTAGTAATTTTGCTATATGTATATCATTAAGCATAAATAGCTGCATAAAAATCATTTAAAGGAAATGTCAGTCTTTTTTAAGATTTACGTAAAAAGGTTTCGTTAGTATTTTTTTTAAGAAGAGAATTAATTTTTTGTTGGGTAAAGATTTAGTACTCGGTGCACCTTTCAAAATGGTGGCAGTGGTTAAAATCGGCAACTCGTTTTCCTATTTTAAAACAGCTGGAATAGGGGGAATAAACACCCCAAGACCGCCGTTTTAAAATCGGCAACTCGTTTTCCTATTTTAAAACACCTGGAAGAGGGGGAATAAACACCCCAAGACCATTGCCTCGCCGGCGAGCATAGAGGGTGCACCGAGTACTAAATCTTAGCCTTTTGTTGTTATTCTGTTATTTCTACTGACACGTTTGCACCTAATTGCTAGAATTGCCAACCCTCAAACCTCTACGCGCTAGCTTTATTTTGAAATACAGTATTTTATATTGTACTACTGACGTGTATTTAGAAACTACCGAGGCAGTAATGATAACTGGGTGTATTATTTATTTAGTAATTATGGCAATGAAGTTTTTAATATCTGCGATATAAATATACAGTCTAGCTGTTCAAAACTTATATCTATCAATCGAAACAATGCTCATTCGATTTTAGGTTCTTCTTCCCCTTCCCCCATCCGTGAGTTTTTCCTGAATTTTCAGTTCGCACAATGCAGATCCACTGTTGAGTACTTGCACAAATATAACTCATGAGAAGGATTATATTTATTGCTGTAAGGATTGGGACACTGATTAAACTAGTCAGTACGCCAAACAGACAATCAATAGACATATGTAGATATTAAATTATATTATTTGTTTTAAAGAAAATATTCCATGCATTTTACATTTTACTGTTCAGTCGGTTGTCGGTTGAAATAAGATTTCATTATAGTAATACCATTCCCAACGTTTGAGGTCTGTTTCCAATGATTCCATAGAATTGCAAATAGGCCTCGATCTGGCTGTCATTCATTTTCACTTGCATGTGTAGTAGTGTTATTAATATTTGCGGGGGTTGAAAGTGAGGGGCCCTTTTTGATTACGAACTGTATCGATTGGCTGCGCGGGGCCTTCAAAGGGCGCAGGCTATAAAGACATACCCAGCTCACTCATACTTAAAATCTTCCACTGAGTATATATACAATAAAAACAAAAAAAAACAAATATAACTGTATATTCTGTATACGACCATTTTGCAACATATTAATGTTGCGAAATGGTTCGTTTAAAGACATTCATACAAAGTGCAATTTTGCAATATATAATTAATAGCATATCTTCCATATTAACATTTTTGGCTCAAAAATATATGTTCATTTATTTTATTTTTGGCTAAATATCAGCGAGCAGAACGAAATTCATATTCTTAGGATGATTGATGTTCACTGAATAAAATATCAATTTTAACAAAACATAAACAAATATATATTGTATCAATGATGGATAAAATAATGACTACTTATTGAATTTTAATTAAAATAAAGTTTTATTACTCATCGAAATCATAATTAATATTTTAAGCTATATGCACAGATTATCTTTATGGTTCAATTTCCGTGAATTACAAGTTCAAGGTAACGTTTTAGCAGTTTTGGAGGACAAAAAAGTTCTTAACACTCTTTTCTTCGTTACGTAGCACAGACCTTCTTGAAAAATGAATTCTCCTGTTGTCTGTTTGCACATTGCGGAATTCACAGTGCTGTCGAAGAACTTTAATATTCTGCAACATTGGCTGAAAAACACCTTGAGACCATCATTTTGGATGGTACGCGAAGCATGCAGCGATTCACTGCAACTGGGAAAAAAAAAAAAAAAAAAACTCCATACCAAATTATTTACTAGATGTACAAATACCCAGTATCATAACAATTCGTGTATAGCATATTAAAAATTTTTCTTTCCATTTTTTTATGTTTAAATTGTTATGTTGACTGGTAACTTGCTCATGGTTTTTTTACCAAACAACCGTGCCCATGGAGGAGTTGCTATCCGTGTGGGCAACGCAACCACCCCATTTAAAACTACCTCTTACCACCAACTTAGAAGCAGTAGAAATCCGCCGTACGGTAGGGTTTTTAATAACCGTCTGATCCATCTATTTTGCCACCTGGAACTGATATCCCACCAGACAGGTTTTGATGATCTTATTGTGCAGTTGCCTTCCCCTGTCCTACTTCTTGGGGACTTCAATGGACATAACACCTTGTGGGGCTAGTGCTGACATTAAAAGAAAGGTACGTGTCTTAAAACATATGCTCACTAAGTGACCCCTCCCTTCTAAATGTGGAAACTAACACTTTCTTCCATATGCCTACCCTTACAATCCTCATCACACCGGGTGGAAAAGACCTTAGTTCGAGTCCCATTGTTAACAAGAGGAATTTTTATGGGCTTTTTTCACAACGTGGCTGAGTGAGTCGATATCAGGAGAGGGTAGCAATGGTTTTTTTTCTCTCGAAAAACTGAGGTTTTTTGTCCAGCAAACAGAATTCAGAACACACGACACAGCCTACCCGTACTTTTTTATTGCCATCGATCTTTCTATCTGCTCTCTTCCTTTCACTTATTGGGTGATGGAGAAGAACCTGTATGGAAGTGATCACTTTCCTGTGATAACCACTCTGATTATTGGTAGACCGTATCTTCCTTTTAGGTTACCCTGGTGGAAGATTGATCAGGCTAACTGGAATGCCTTTCAATGTCTGGCACAGTATGACATCACTATAGTCCAGTCAGGAGCCTATCAACGATGCAGTGAGGTACATCATAGAAAATATTCATGTAGCTGTATCTGCCATTCCGACAACTTCTATCCGGTTTTCATCTTTCTCAAGCCATGGCGGAATGCAAAATGCGCAGCAGCAAACAAGGCTCAAAACAAAGCTTGGAGGGTATTGGCCTACCGCGGCCAATCTAATAGCCTTTAAACGTGCACGAGCCAAGGCAAACTACATTCACCTTCAGAGTCAAAAGGAATCGTGGATCCGTTTCACATCATCTATTACCCAATCCACCAGCACTAAGGTGATCTGGGACAAAATCCCAAAAATGTAGATAAAACATACAGCTAATCCCTCATCGTCCTAGAGTATAATGTGCTCACTATTGCAGAGCTGACGGCAATATTGCATCATTTACAAACATTTTTAACATCTCCGAAACATTAACTTATTCCTCCAGAGTTCCCAGTCCTGAAACAGAAGAATGAAAAATAGGCTCTTAGTTTCACATCAAAGAAATGAGATTTAACTCACACTAAGGCAAGTACTGCTGCACCAGATGGCATCCATTATGAAATTATTAAGCACCTTTCACTGTAATCTGTGGATCAGCTGCTCTTTGTATAACAGAATTTTGCTTGAAGAGCAGTGCTCGTCTGATATGATATTTAGAATAAAATGACTTTCTCTCCAGCAAGCAGTGCGGCTTTCAAAAAGCCGAGTGCATCTAGTGTCTGTGTTTTTGATATGGTAAAAGCGTATGATACAACTTGGAGATTTGGAATTTTAAAAGACCTATATAAAACTTTTATTATAAACCTTTTATCCAATCGGTCTTTTCCAAAGTTCTTCTAGGAACCACTATCTCTCGTCCCTTTTGCCAAGAGGAGTCATGCGTACTCATGGATCAATTTTAAATGTTACACTTTTCGCCATCAAAGTAAATTCCATCACAAAATTTCCTCTCCAACTGTAAATAGCGCCCTATATATTGATGACTCCAGCATATTTTTTAATTCGTGCAACATGAGGGTTATTGAAAGACCATTGCAACAGATCATTGATCGCCTTTGAGGCGATCAATTTCATGTTACAATGAATGGTTCTGAATCCAGGTTCTCGCCTCAAAGGGAAGAACCTGAATTCAGGTCTTCTCCTCAAAAGACCGTTTGCGTACATTTTTGTCGTAAGCTTAATCTTCATTCTGAACCTGACTTGAGGCTTGGACAAAATGTTATTCTGGTAGTGTTAGACATAAAATTCTTGGGACTCGTATTTGATAAGAAGTTGTCCTTTCTCGAACATATCCGTCAGCTCCATACGAAGTGCACGGGAAGCTTAAATATTCTCCGTGCTCTCTCGTCTACTTACGGGATGTGGACCGATGCAAGTGTGTGTCCAAGCTAGATTACGGATCACAGGTATACGCATTAGCCAGAAACAGGTGTACTTCGATGGCTGGAACCCATACACATCAGGTCTATCCGTATTACTGGAGCATTTCGAACATCTCCCGTCCAGAGCCTATACGTGGAAGCAAATGAACCACCGTTATAGCTTCGACGTTAACAGTTGTCTGTAAAGTGTGGTTTAAAAATGAAATCCCTGCACGACCATCATTCGTGGACATCCGTTTTTGAGCCACTTTGGGAAAATTTGCAAAACGCAAATTTTCCCAAAGACTGCCAATCATTGTTTCGGTATTCGGGCGCAAGCACTACTCCAAGATTTGCATATCATGGTTGTCCAAACACCAAAGCAAACCCTTCCATCTTGGCATGCCGACGTTCTAGCATTCGACTTTCCCCTTAAGAACTGGGTAAGACTGCTACTCCATCATCTGTCTACCTGCAGCTCTATTCTTCACACTGAATAGAACATTCTGACTTCTTGCTAGTTTACACAGACAGCTCGAAGTTGGACGTACAAGTAGGGTTTCCTGCTCTCTTTCTAGATACTACTGTATCTGAGCAGATTCTCCCTGATTGCAGCATATACACTGGCAGAGGTGCACACTCTGGAGCCTTAAATCAAATCAGACTTTGCCAAGACTAACGGTTTGTTTTATATTCCTGTCCATTGAGCCTATACAGGCTTTATTAGCGTTGAGATACAATTCTCATCGAGTCCTGTCTCGGGTTCAACAGAAGATACATTCTGTCTATGAACACAAATTAATATCCGCTTCTGCTGATTCCTAGCCATATTGGGATTATTGAAAGTGATTTGGCTGATATTGCAGCCGAATCTACAATTCCCACTAATAAGCATGGTCTGTTAGTCCCATATATAGACCGCGGGCAAATAATACTCAGAAAGATATACTTCCAATGGCAGGATTCATAGAATAGACAGACTACAAATAAATTACATCAGATGAATCCTGATTCAACCATAGTAGTCTATTCTGCGCAGGAATCGTAAAGAAGTAGTTGTTCTTGCTGGACTCCGCATAGGGCACAGTAATCTGACCCATTCTTTTTTATTGACGGCCGAAGACACACTCCTATTTGTAAGTCCTGTGACACCGTTTTATCTGTGAGATATATTTTAATTGACTGTCCAGATTTTAATGATATCTCTTTACTACTTTTTACCATCTGACTCAGCCTTATACACTCAGTCAGATGTTACCGACAATGACAACGTGTCAGCTGTTTTTAAATTCTTACAACTTATTAATTTGTAAACATATATATGAAATACTGCATATATTTTTCATCCGTATACCGTCTTTTACCCTTATACTTACATAGCCCTTTGACGAGGTAATATCTTTCAAAGGTTACCAGAACTTATTTTTGACATTTGATATAATATCCTTTGCCGGTAATGCTCCAATAAAACCATAAACCAAACAACCGTAGCTACAGGCAGAGAAGTAACATTTTACTTCCGTCTGTAGTCGGAAAAGTGTCATCAAAAGTGTCGTAAGTAAAGATCAGTTTATGAGTTTAAATTTTAAATTTAAAGTTAATTTAAAGTACCTGGAACGATAGGTGTGTCATGTCATTTTAAGACAATAAACGATGTGACAATCAGGAGATTGGCTGTTCCATAATCTAACTACAGTTTTATTGAAATATAGGCTATATTCGCTGATGAGAGAGTCATGTTTACCGGGCTAAATTTCCCGTAATTCAGCAATCGAAAAGTGTCATGATTTTTTCTTGTTTATCGAAAAGGAACCGTTAAACAAACTCTCCTCGCTTTGAGGAGGTGTGCGATTTATAGCTCCGTGAACAGCCTAAAAAATGATGCATGACGTATTCCTCTGTGAGACAAGGGAAGTTGTTTGAAACGAGGGCATACTGAGTATTGTGGAACCGCATCATGTCTCTGAGGTACATTTTCGAAAATCAGCTGATAAATGCTTTAAGCTCACCTTTAAATAATACAGTTAAGCTATAGAAGAATTTACATCCATCACAGGTGTCTTACGAAAGGCGTTAATCTCTCAATTTGCCATCACGAGCTACCCAGTGTTGCTCTACAAATAGTCAACATTACTCTAAAAAGAACTATGTTATTTATTAGTGATGCGGTGGCCCCAGACCACGTTTATTAGCTAATTTTGGAAAATTTACGATTCACTCCTTTTGGCATCTCTCATCTTTTGAGTTGACGGATGCTGTACTGATGAGGTACCACCTCCTGGTGGTGTCACCACTGGGAAGTGCACTATTAATAAATAACATTGGACATCGGTTTTTAGAGGAAGTAGTGTAATGTAGAGCAACTCGTGGTGGCAGTTTAGAGTCATTGCCTTTTGTAAGACGATGTATTTTTTCTGCCTGTTACACAATATGGGTGCAAATATTATAACTAAACTATTTTTAAGGTACATAAATCGAATGTGAAAGAAGTCTTTAGAACTCTGCCCTTGTTGACTTTATGTCAAATTAGCAGTCATTACAATTGATATAGTAAACCAGCTAAATAAAAGGAAAAAAATAAAAGGTATTATTACTTTTCTGGTAATCATACCTAATAAATATATATTAAATGGAAATGTGGGCTGCGGCAAGGGGTAGGAGTCGCTATATGCTTAGCTTCATTATTCGTATTTGTTATTAAAATTAATTTATTCATTATATAGAGTGGTCCTAGTTGACAATTTTAATGAAATACCATGAAAATACGAAACGTCATGATAGCAAGAAATCACAGAGGATGAGGAAACACTTCTAGATTCGGTTTAATTAGTGTCTTTTGAAATAAATAAATAATAGAATGCATTCTTATTACAATAGGATGCATTCGTTTATTTATTTATATCGTAACAAATTCCAGTGAAATACCATAAACTATGGTGTATTTATCACACTACGAGTGCCAAGGAATATCCTTGGGGCTAGCACGAGATTGTAATTGCTGCTCTTCCGCATCGTGTAGAAAAGGTCTGGAAGGAATTTTTGTGAGTTTTTCACATAATTGCTGGGTTACTTGGTATTGGGCGGGAGTTTCCATAGTCAATGGGAGTTTCCATTATCAACTAAAATTGATAATGGAATGTACAAATAGTGCAATTTAAATGAATCGAGTAAAATAAAATAAATAACGTTAAATAAAACAACTTATAACTTTAGTAAACACTTCAGTAAAAAGCAGTTAATACATTCCCCACGGGAGGTTATTGTACAAACTTGAGAAAGTTGTAATTACAGGAAAGATACTTAGCTCTATGAGGGATGAGCTTAAAAATATGTTACTTTCTTGAGTGGCGTAGTGTAGCAAGAGGAGTCCTTCAGGAACGGACGCTGGGCTCCTCTTCGTTCTGATCTTAATTATATGAATGGGGAAGCACGGAGAAACTGCTAAAGAGTATTTTGATTTAAAGATTGGGGGATGGTTAATAAAAAGAACCACGCTGTGTTGCTTCAAAAGAATTTCTTAGATCTGGATAACAGCTCCCCATGATACTCCGATCTTCTACAAGTGCAAATATGATCGGAAAAGTAGGAACTAAGATTTAACGCTTCTAAATGTAAGCCACTGCTTTTATCATTATCACTTCCTACGCATAAGACAACGCCTTTCAAGCAGAAGGATTTTGATGAAATTGCCTACACTTTGAGAAACACTTCTGAACATGCCTTATTGTGTTTCTTATTAGTTAGAAATCAAGTTTATGCTGACCAATGTGTCTAAATTATGCAATTCAACTCTTTTAATTGTCAATTTTGTTACATTTTATTTCATACGCAGCTTTGCGTTTGCAAATAAGACTAGATGTTGTTGCTAATGCTCCTAAAAACCAAATAACAAACAAACAACTAGATGTTGTAAAAAATGCATGTCATAGTTTTTTAACACACAAAATCTGAACATAGAACTGAGGTTGTCTTTAAATCAGAATGCACCATTTTGAATATATTTGCACACATTAGGCACATTTCAAAATATTTCCTCTCTATTGGTATACGTCGGACACATGGGGCACGATATATCATAACTTAATGGCAAGTGCTTTGGACACGTGCATGGCTTTACTCAAGCGAAACAGTGCGTGCAAGTTCGAACAGCTATGTTATTGTAATCTGGTTTGGCTGGCACAGTAAACAGTGCAGAACGCTTGGAAATCAAATCCACCAGTAGTGAAAGCGTAACTTGTTTGACAAACAGTCGCTGCTTCGTATGGTATTCGCTTATTGTATCGTATATCGTGAATATAAAACGCGAAAACGCATTACTAGCATTTTATAAATACTTTGGAGACGGATTGCGTAAATAATATGACTTATTTGTAATAGCGAATATATCGTGGAAATCAGAGGGACATAGTTGAAAGAAGTTTTCCAACTCATGAGTAAAATGTCAGGCCTATTAAAATCTCTGGCTTGATGGCCGCTGTGATTCTACGAATAGTGGGAGATTTTTGAGATGAATAGCCAAAATTTCATTAAAGCTATTGTAATTAACTTTCGATTCATCAATTGGCCCTTGATTTTATTCCATCATAAAGCTTCGTTGTTACATATATACACGGTTTTATAGCTGGGTCGTGTTATTACATCTACATTTGTGTACTGATTCGCGCTGATCTTTATATGCTTTTCCAGTGAATTCCTACATTTGCAATTCATTTTATAGCTCATTTGAATGCTCTTTTTTGTATTTTAATTTTATTGCAACAAAACACGCACTATAGTGTTCCCACAAAGGGTGCATGGGGGAAAAAAACCATGCGTCAATATACGAGTATAGTATCTGCAGAGGATGTGCATTTTATGGCCAATTTGTCCGGGTACTGAATAAAGTACCATACAGCACTCCCCCGGAAATTGGGGAACTCGGCTAAGGCGTGGAAAAAACTCCATAATTCCTATCATCTTGATGGGTATCGAACTTAAGCATTTTTGTCACACGATGTGAATATGAAAAACTGTCCTGGCCGGCTGTGCTAGCTGCGAGCCTTTATTAGGTTGAATTTGTCTATGTTCCTATGAGAGGGGACTAAGGAAGCATAATTTCTGAATTCTTATTAATGATTGATAGCACTTGGAAAGGAACAGCTGAATCAGATCTGGGATGTTGCAATGGCCACTTGTGATTTTGCTTAGGATTTGATCGAATTCTGTAGGCCTCAAATGGTTTGTGATATGTAAAAGATAAAGAAATCTGACGAGAGAATAGATTCCTACACTCAGATCCCCTTTGGTTTCATTGTAGTGTACAGCCTCCCGAAGTGTATATTATCAATGTATTTATTGTTATCTGTTGCTTGTCGAGTTTCCTAGGATTTGGAGGAGGGAACCATGCCGCCCTGACCGAGACCGAATAACTCGGCTTTGAAGCGAAATTAGTCCATAAAGACTCTCGGATGCCGGTGGAAAGAAAGAAAGAAAGAAAGAATCAATCCCTCAACTTCAGATGGCGTATGGAAACAAAAGGCAAGGGGCAGAGAGTTATAGAGTAGAATTCTGTGATGCGCTACAGGCAAGTTTCGGTCACTCCTTTCCCATGTTTGGGGTTCCCATAAAAACAAAAAAAAAAAAAAAAACACATCTGAACAATATCCATTAATTACAACTTTCTGCCCTGCAGCCACCCAGTAAATTCATCTTGGAATCTTTCCAGTAATCAAAACATATTCCTGCTTATTCAGTGACCTCTCATGAGGAACAGTCAAATGCGTCGCTAAAATGCAAATAAACTGTGTTGAAATGGTTATCAGGCAATACTAGGTGGTAGATGACTCTCATCAACCGATGCAATACCACCACCTTGCTTATTGGAAGTTTGAAGTGGTGGAACCCACGTTTAGTCTCCAGAGCTGAGTTCCGGTCAACCCTTCTCCATCTCTTCCATCATGCAGTATGACTGATGAATTTTGAGGTTATGATGGACATCATGGCGAGATCCAAACTTCCTTGCATTACTCTCTGTCTCATAAACGTACTGTTTCTGCTGCATGCCTTTTCTACAGATACTTCCATGGGCACTGTTCTTCTGAATTGGCTTCTATAATTCCCGCTCTCTCTTTCAAAACAGTCCGAACACATGCTGCCACCAGCCAACATCCATTTACTGTCCAACTTCAAACTCACAGAACCAACTTTTCATCTTTCTCGTTTATTCATTCAACTGCCATATTTTTCTGGAGAAACTTTCCTTCATACGTATTTCCTGAAAATTACAGTCAACAGAAGTTCAAGTCTTATGTGAACAAATATCTTCTGTCGTCTTCTCAACCTCCAACTTATGCACGGTACTAAGTACTATAGGTTCTAATACCTCTCGTGTTTGGGGTTTCATAAAAAAAAGGGGGGCAGAGAGAGAGAGAGAGAGAGATACAGAGTAGAATTTTTTGATGCATCACAGGCAAGGGGCAGAGAGAGATATAGAGTAGAATTCTGTGATGCAGAGTGGAATTTCTGGAGACGATATTTGTAATGAAGGTCCGTTGGATAGTTGCAGGTTGATTTGCATAGTTTTTCCTGTAAGTTCCTGGAAGTTTCTGTTTCCTGGAAAACAGAGCTTAATAATAGTTTAGTTAAAACCAGATACCCAATCCTGGAGTTTAAAGATTTACACATCATTTATCTTACGTCTTTGAAATTGCATGCAATTTTAATAAAAATCCAAATAGATTTGTGGACTGGTTTACAAATGTGCAGTTGTGTGAAATGATGATGATGCCAAGATTGTTTGTGTGATCAATTTGCTGGATGGAAGAAAACTCTATAGTTTCTATTGGATTTGTTCAAAACTCTTGAAACTGTGAAAATAAAACTGTGTAATAAAAATAATAGATTGGTTGGACTAAATTAGGATAAATACATGAAACCGGTATTTTCTTCGGATCTCTTGAAAGATCATCAGTAGGAAATTACATGTTTATGCACCAAGATCATCACCATTCTGAATTAAGGATTTCAATTAAAATACATCATACCAACTGCCCAGATGCCGTTCTCCAGAAAGCATAAAATACATAACATAACTATTCTCTTAAATGGCCAACCCATCCAAAAAGTCGATCATCACAAGGATCTGTGAATTATCTGGGACAACAAGTTATCCTTCACTGAGCATTTCACTACCACCAGGAAGAAAACGCTAGCCGCCATCTGGCGCTCAAGACAATAATTAGCTGGGGTTCAAAATGCTCAACTGGTGAAGGGATACATTGTTAGGTGCATTGCCCCGATGGCCTTATACGCTTCGGTCATCTGGTCCTCAGCTCCTGAAACGTACTTTAAAACCTTCCTAAACATAGAATATTGGATAGTAAGGTGGCTAAACAAGATTTTCCAATTCCCCTTCACTGTCTCCAGAGGCAATATGAAGTGGACACTGTGGATGTTTATTGTCATTTGGACAAATATTCATATACTGGCCAAACTATTCACAGGAAGATATGGTGCGCCAGTACTTACAGGCATCATCTTGCACCCACGCAGTCAGATGCAATCAAAATTAAGCCACTTCGGTCTCTAAACTCCTTGAAAAGTTTAAACAGGATGTCCCACTAAATACCATAGAAACCCTAAACCGGTTTCAGGTTAACTGTGAAAAACTCTGCCCTAATGAGGCCTACAGAAAGGCCTACCAACAGACAAACAACTGTGTTGCAACACTGCTAGCTGGAACCCATAGTCTTTTAGTGTTCTGTATGCTGTCAGCACGGCATTCGAGTACGAAGTTAATAAATTTTAGTGTTGCGAATGCTCCTTTACGAAGTCATCCAGAAATGAAGAACAAAATTTTTATATTGATATACATATTTCCTTTATTGCTAAACTGCAATTTTTTTTGTAAATTTACCCTCTGCATTGTAAATATACCCCTCTGACTTGCACGCCTTGCAAGGGACGATTGTATCTTACAATCAACTAAAAAATAAATAAATAGTTCACATATATTTCTGCTATTTCAGACACATTCGTTCTTTTTAATATCAAAGATCAAGGTATGCCTCGTTACCTTGATCTGGCACATGTGTTCACGTATGACCTTTATAACCGGATATTATATAGCTCTTCCTGCTTGTTTCCTGCCGCTTCTTGCAGAATACCAAACTTATTTTTACCGTTCTTTAGTGTAAAAAAGAAAAAAAAATAGTTGACCATTCGTCATGTTTACGGTTCACCCATTAATATTTGAATATCCTTCCGGATAGCACAGTAGCAATAATCACCTACCTCCCCACATCAGCTGGAAAATGATCGGGTTCGAATCTTGTCAAGACGAGGAATTTTTGTTTTTTTTTTTCATAACGTGTGCAGTAGTGAGCCTCAGGAGAGGGTTACTGTTTTTTTTCCCGGAACTTGGGTTTTTCGTCTAGCAAACAGGCGAAACGTCCACAAAATCATGCAATTTACAGACACAAAAACACGGATACCTCATAGCCGTAATTCCTATGGCGCTTAACACGCACAAAAGTTCATTCGATTTTAAGCAGTTCGCTTCGTACTGTAATCGTAATGCAACATCATGTATATGAGAGAGGAAGAATTGTTACAGCTGAATTGGGCTATTTATAATATGCATTGAGTTATTAATGCCGCGAGGCGTCAGTATAAATTGTCTGTAAATTGCAAGTATTCACTGATACGTTTGCCTATTTTGCGGGATGAAAACATGACAAACAGGGATATACATTCAGCTTCCGGCCGAGATAGATTAACTCATCCACTGTGTGAAAAAAAAAAAAAAAGTTAATAAAATAAAATTTCCGTTCTGATGGGAAATTTTTCTTTTGGACTAGACGAAGTGAACCGTCATTTTTTTTTAGTGTGAAAGAATAATGACACTAACCACTGTGTTATCTTCTAGGGCAATTAGTTCAGTGGTTTTTGTTTCCTTTTTGTGATGTGATTTATAGATCTACTTACCACAAAAATCTTAAAGTTCTTCAGGCTCTTCAAAAGTTGTAAATGAATTTTGCTTAAAAACGCACTTGCCTATTGTGTAATTGTCTCCTTTTCAGCATCAATAACTAAACGAGGTCTGAAATAATGACTATTCACCATTGCCAGTGTTTTGTGAATTGAGCTTTTATTCTTGCAAGGAGGAAGGAAAATTCTGAAAAATACCTGAAAAGGAAGTCCCAAGTCCCGTGCTTACCATTTACAGTCAAAAAGGAGAGCCAGATAGATAACAATTAATACCTACTGATAAGCTCCTCGGTTACCTACTGAGGAGAATATTCACATGTAATTCACCACTGAACTAATTGCCCTAGAAGATAACACAGTGGTTAGTGTCACTATTCTTTCACACTGTAAAAAAAAAAAATGACGGTTCACTTCGTCTAGTCCAAAAGAAAAATTTCCCATCAGAACGGAAATTTTATTTTATGAACTTTTTTTTTTTTTTTTTTTTCACACAGTGGATGAGTTAATCTATCTCGGCCGAAAGCTGAATGTATATCCCTGTTTGTCATGTTTTCATCCCGCAAAATAGGCAAACGTATCAGTGCTGATTCGAAAGGGAAATATACCCATTTTATAACATCCTATAACAGCCGGGAACTAGATAGTTCCCGGCTGTTATAGGACAAATATGTGAAGCTCATATATGTGCAAGGTGCTTTGCTAACCTGTATTAATTTGATTGTAATTATACTGCATCCTCGGGGCTGTTGAAATGTGATGAGGGCAGATGAACTGGTGACTTTGCAACAATATTTGTATTTACCATAGTTATTTATTTTCTGCATATTTTGAGAAGAAACATCGAGTAAAATAAAAATAAGATGCATTGTACATGAGCAACTGAAGAAGATCGTATTAAATGAGATAAAATCCACAATGCTCTATTAATTCAAACTAAAACGGAATTTTTTGGTTTGAGAATCTAACCATTTAACCATACTGCTCGCCTATGATTTTAGGAAGGATGTAGAGCTGCTGGAACGAGTACAGAGAAGGGCAATAAGATTAGTGAATGGAACAAAGGGTTGCTCTTACGAAGAAAGGATTTGCAAATTACAGTGTCTAGTGACTAGGCACCTGTGAGGTGATCTGATTGAGGTTTATAAGGCCTTGAATGTTTTGAGCAAGCTCAATACTGATGGGATTCTTCCTCTTGCCTGAGGGGACATAAATTGAAATTGAGGAAAGACAGTTGTTGAATAGATGTGCAGAAATTTTCCTTCAGCCAGCATATGGTTAATTGCTCGAACGAACTTCCGTCTGTCGTTGTAGAAGTTGAAAGCTTAAATAAATTCAAGGCAGAACTAGGCAAACATTTAGAGCGAGTGGATGGGTGAAATGGAAATTGTTTTTTTATTTATTTATTTTTTTTTTTTGGCTGATGCTGTATAAGCTTGCTTTTTTGCATCATACGCCTCTACTAAAACTAAGTCAGTCCGGAAAGATTCGGTTCCATTCTAGCAGTTTTATAGTGAATGTGTCACGGTATCAACATGTTAAAGAAATAAAATTTTCTCAAATTAATTTGCCTGTGACTACATGGAAGATGAGATGCTTACTATGGTTAATATGATAAAGTTGCAATAGTCTTTTTCGGTTATATCTGGCTAGAGATACGCTCATTTGTTTGGAAACAGCTTAGGCATGAATTTGGTCGAAGGATTTGATGTGATCAGAAGGGGAGGGCTAACTACGACGATTTCGATTAATAGCAACATGTTTATGGCAAGGTTGATTCTTATATGTCATAATTATCTCCAACATTTCACAGCAATAAGAAATATGTTAAGAAATGCAGTATGTGGTTGCTCAGCCCTGATAAAGGAAAAAAAACAAGTGATGTTATAGAACACACGTTAGTATCCAAAAAAATTGATTTTATTTGTTGCGGTCAATTTGAATTGTGGCTTAACGATTCAAATTGTTACGCAAAGGCTGTAGCGTTTCAGACCAATGGTTCTCAGATGTGGCAAATATATTTTAAGTGAGGCGCAGTATGGTAATATATATATTTTTATTTTCACGGGATCTTGAAAAACAATTTTCTTTTTGCGGCTGTGTAAACGGAAAATCTTGGTTTTCCGGCATGTAAGGTGTCACTATTTAAAAAAAAAATCTTAGCCCTTTTTCTCGAAATTACAAGTTTACCTCGCTTAACGATGGTTCATTTAAATTTTTTTTTCTTCAAAATATTCTCAAATCGCATCTTTTTCCAAAATATTTTTGATTTTATTCTTGGCCAATACTGTAAAACCCGAACGTCTGTTATAAACCCTACCTAACGTTCTTTTTTACATTCTGAAACATTTGAAAGCAAAAGATAACCAAACATGACCTGGAAAGAGATATTTTAGAATATTTTCCTAGCTTGAACTGAAATTCTTAAAATTTATGGTACATTTGATACTCAACTACTCCCTGATGTTTTCTGGTTTATTAGCTTCAACTTCAAAAGCAGTTTTCGAGAGATTATTTTGCCAGTTTAGGTTATTGGAAACAAACAGATTCATCACAAACTTAGATTTGGTTGTATTCGAATGTCTCAATTAAAAAAAAAGAAGACGAAACGGCTTGATATGTACAGGATCATAGAAAAAACTTCGCTACATTATAAAATATTATATATACTGTATAGTGAAGTAGAAGGTATGCTGTGATGGGGATTTGTTATAAAATTCTAAAAAAAAAAAAAAAAACTTGCTAAGTTTTGGTTTCTTCGTATTTCTTTGTGAACAAGTATATTTTTCTCTCAGCGAGAAATATGTACGCAAGGTAAGAAATAGAACTGAGGACATTATACAGGAATTATTTTACCTAGATACTTAGAAAATATTGTTTTCGAACAAATCGATGACATTTGTAGTGTAAATGTAACCGTAATTATTTTTCAGCAAGATGGCGCTCGTCTTATATCAATAACCACGTTCATAATATGTCAAATATTAAGTTTCGAAACCACCGGGACGGAGTGCTCCAACATATTTAGATGTAATCGTATATACTATATCTTCTGTTTCAAGAGTTTTTACATTTAAAAATTCCAGCGTTTATGTATGAAAGGACGACATCAGAAAATAAGCTCTAAGTTGAATTTCTTATGTTTATTGACATATTTTACATTTTGTGACTCTGTGTGTCTAATAGCATTTGCAGACATTTACGGAAATTTTCCCTAACTGCAGATTATATTTCCTTATTATTAATTTCCTGTACATGATACAGGAAATTAATAATTTCAAATTGAAATTGTGAATTTTCTTGTACAATTGGGGTTTGCTAAATTTCCAATCATATGAATTCAAATTTAATCAGTATGATAAACGGAGGAAATCCAGCTCAAAAAGGTTTAGCATATCAAATCACAAACCACATTTACTATATGTGATTTTTCCTATTTAAAAAATAAATCAAGCTTGCATATTAACTATAATTGCTTGAAGATTTGGGATGAAGTTATCTTGAAGGAGTTGTAGGCAACGATACGCCTTTATCCTATAAAACACAGCATTAGTCTCTTCAAAGATTTTGACTCCACCTGCTGATTTTGTTTGGGCATTGTGCACTGTCACATTTTACTCCAGCCCATACTTCTCTAGAGTATCACGATCAGTTCATGTTTCTCAGTTGTTAAAGCCACTTTTGTTCGCAACCGTTTTATAAATTTCATCAGGAATTAATTTTACGATGTTCTGTGATGCCAAATAATTTCTACTGTAAGTTTAACAATTTATAAATATATGAAATTGAGATGCATATTTTTTATAATCCTGTGTATATAACAAGGAAATTTATATCCAGTATAAATTTTGATGAAACGCAATTGCGATACATATGTTTATTTATTAAGAACAATTTTGACAAATACATAATATGAAAGATGTCAGCAATAGCATAAGCTTAGAAAACTAATTGCACTGTTTGAATTTCACTGCCAATGATATTTTATATTTTATTTCTAAATCTCTGTTTCAAGGATTTAGGAATAAAATATTGTTTGCACAAAGTACATTTATGTCCAAAATTTGCAACATATTTTGTTTATTTATTTTGTTTTGAACGTAATTGAGTAAATTTTTACATGAAAACTTTATGTCCTGATGAAATTTAATATTATAAATCCGAATATGATGACAGAAAAACGATTTTTAATTCCGGAGCATGTTAATCAGGTCAATCGAGATGATTGTAGGGCACTTGCTCTCTGTGGCCATAGGAATGATAGTTTCAAGAAAAACTATATATAGAAGGCAGAAAGGAAAGAAGAAGAATTAATGCGACATGGATGAACCATGGTTTATGTCCTCCTTTCCCACTCACAATAGAGCCTGTCTGACTTGGAGCAGTCACCATCACTGAAGCCGAGAGCAGAGCCAGTGTTTCATTTTAATCGAGATTCGGTCTTGAAGCCGATTATCTACGTTTATCTTTTGATATATTCTTATCAGGAAGAGGGACTAGTATCATAGCACTGATCTGATGATCTGGCGAGGTATCATAATGATTGTCCACACGGACGTTCGCTACTTAGAGGAAGGCGGCGTGGCTGCTCTAGGTGCTTCCTTTAAAGTAGGCTATACTGGAATGAGATCCTTGAGACAGATGAGGCCTTTTAGAGGCGCTGTTATCATGTGCGATGATGGCCCTCAACATCGGGCCCTCGCACAGTTGGTAGAATTGCTGAAATTTTTTGTCCAGAAAAGTGAACAGAACACACTCAATTTACATACATTATATGTACGGCACAATATGGCCTAAGTCGCTGATGCGCCTGAAACCATGCCTTATCACCTCTACATGGGGCTGAATTGGTAGACGAATTCTTTAAAAGTGAAGGTATATACTCGTATATTGGATGGTTTAGGGGGATCAGAGCAGTGTTTCCATCTCCTATGCCTAAAATCTGCTATTATAAAGAAAACGGTATGAGATACTATTTTTCTAATAATTTTCTTGTAAATATTATGAGAACTTATAATATTTACAAGAAAATAATAGTTATAAACTCATAATAAATATTATGAGTTGATAATATTACTCAATATTTATCAACTTTGTGAAAGTTTGGCTATCAGGAACTATCACACATACTAAGTGAAAAGTGCAATTATCCACTTTTCACTTAGCATGTGATATTTAACTGTCGCTACCCAGTTTTGGGTAGCGATAGTTAAAGAAATAGACATGTTTCTTTTCAATTTCATACATAAGTATTCGAACTCGGGTATTTGCACCCCAGTGTGGGGCGGACGGTGATTATATCAACTGTGCTACCTATGAGCATATATACGTGGTTCTTGTAATAATATTTTCCAACAAAAGACTTGTTTAAATTTCATTAGAGGCACATTTTTCTCCATATGTCTTTTTTTGAACAGAGAATATTTGTGTTTTTCTGTGATAGAATGCATATATCTGTAATTTTTACAGATATATTCCACCCTATTTGGATGATTTATCATTATTATTGATGTTCATCATGTCCACGAAATAGGGCCAGAGACATAAGACAATTACTGTAGGATATGATAATTCTAAGACAAAGTCAAATTCAAATTATTATTTTAACGTCATCGGAACTTGTCGCTTAACCAAACCATCGCATTCCACACCACATTGTCGCATTCCTCACCCTATGGTGCGGAATGCTATTCTGCACCATATGGAAAAGTTCTCGGTTCGAATGCGGTCTCGACGGAAGTAAGTTTTATTGTCTTTTTTCATATTGTGGTCGATTTCCGAAGAGGGACACATGGTTTTTTTCGAAAAGAAACTAATTTTTCGTTCAACGGACCACAGAATACATGCCATTCACAACAGAGTATAGTGACTCTTCATGGGCTTGGTTACTTTTGTATACTAACCAACCTTAACTGCTTAACCCTCTCACATATGTAAAGTGCATAATACCTCAATGTTCTGAATCTAATTTGATGAAATATCATTAAACAACGGTGTCTAAATTCTGTTGAATTAGGCATATTGTTTTTATTGCATTCCTCATAACGGAATCCATAATTGAAATTTTGTTGTTAATGAACTGACTAGTATTGAAATTAGTTGTTTACTTCCTGAAACTTTCGCCAAAGAAAGGTTAGAGGCATGTCTTATTTTCCACTAAAGCTTTTGCTTCATCAGAGTGCTTTTAAGATACTTCTTATAATCTGGGCGATCATGTTAAGCGCTGGGTTGCTCAGGCCTCGTTTATGGAAAAGAAAACGCTTCCTACCTCTGAGGTCACTTTTTTATTCACTTCTGTTTCCAGAGTGGTAGATCACCAAGGTGAACAGCTACCCTTCAGAGGAAAAACTGAGAGAATTCAGAATTTGTAATTTATTTAGTGACACTTTGGCTCTTATCAAAGCAAAATAAAACGTTTAATAGAATATTGAACATTCTGTGGCATTTTCTCTATGAATGATGTGCAGTTTTTCTTTTTTGCCACATTCACAGAATTTGAATATATGCTTGATGGGATAAAATGAACTTCATTCTTCATCATGTTCTTCGAGCTACAAGTACAGCAGTCATTTTGAAAATAGAACTGCCAATAGCTTAGCAGTTTGAACAATTTTTTGGTTATGCAAAAACACCCTGAACTCTGCATGTGGTTCGTTGTGAAATCCAAATATTATATGGCTAAAAATCAAATTATAGTTACTTCCTATTAATTAATGGCAAACTACCGTACTGCCAGTTGTGCCATCCATGTGGGGATGGTATTGTCTTGTATGTTATACTTGTGAAAAAGCACGAAGAGATCTTTAAAAAATCGCAGGATCAGAATTTGTAGTTGTTTGTCTGTTATGGATACAGTAATATTATAAGTCTATTATAGATACAGCAATATTATAAGTCTATTATAGATTTTAAATTATTATATTATACTATGCGTATTAAAAGTCTATTATAGTCACAGTAATGTTAATATCAGAATTTTAACCATCATTTTATATGATTATATTTTCAGTGTTCTGCACGCATCTTAACTTGGTATTGCATGCCCTTGTTATAATAATAGCCAATAGAAAAACGTTTGCTATAATACGCGGCATTCAGTCTCTCAAATTGCGAAGCTATCGCTGCAAATTGCTCGAATACTACGAAACCATATTAAGAAACAAGAACCTTAGTGCACATGATTTAAGAATCATTCAGCTAGTTTAAATCAAACCTACTCCATCGAGAACAAGATTGCACCATAAATAAAATCATAACTTCCGAGGGTTTAGAAATGAGAATAAATAAGCGTGATAAAAATATTCAGAATGCTTAAGGAATTCACATTTGTGCGAATGCATCCAATGACATTTGCTATTCAAATTACTGATGGAATGAAATTTGTTTTGTTCGCTATATGACTATTTGTGTATGCAGCAAGCTAACATTGGCATACAACAGAAGAAACAACTTCATTGGCATTACAGATCACCTTTTCAAACATGAAGCCAATTGTTTTTTCAAATGTAATAATTATGTTTACAATTTTTATTCATATGAAGATCGGACTTCAGTATCATACTAAAGTTACTTTGAAATGAGGCTCGAAGTGGAAGAATTGAATATCAGTGAAAATTCCTTTTTAAAAGTACGTTGTTATAATAACTTTCTCCCAACAATCCTGCCCCCTCCCTCCCCTTCTCCAGCATCCTATCAATGTACTCGTTAAAACGCCATTGCGGAACTCCGCAAACGGTATTTTTTTTTATTGCATCATGGTCATTGAGACAAAACTTTTTACAGCTGCATTTTCCCTTCTCACTCGTTCGATCCGTTGCATGCTTTAGAAGAGAATGTTCAAACGAAATGTGATAACATTTTTCATGACGATTACGCATAGAATACTGGGAATTAAATGAGGGGAAATATACTGAAAAGGAATTTTTAGAATATTTTCTTTAGAATTTTAATATGAAGTGACTGTATTAGTATTAGCCATACAACGCAAGGAAGCAATAGGCTTTTGCTGCACTGACGAAAAAAAAGTAGATAATATACAGTAGTTGGAAAAGGCGCAGTGTGGTTTTGAAACCTTCGACAAGCAGGAGGCTGGCAACAGCCTCTCTTGTTTTGAGGATGCGTTCCGGAAAGATTCCTGAAATGTTGCCTTAATGCAGAGGTTCCCAACCTTTCTCGGTTCACGGCGCCCTTAGTGTCCCAGTAATTTTTTCACGGCACCCCTAGGATAAAAGAAATACCTAACACAGTGGTTTTCGACCTTTTAATATATATATAATAATTTAATATATATATATAATAATATAATTTACCTATATAATAATTTTATTCTTTATATAGAGGTACTAAATAAAGATCAATTATAGATCACCACAAAATTAAAAAGATACGGTACTGTACCCTTTAAAATGTACCCTTTTATAATGAAATAAATATATAAATTTCAAAATAATAATAATAACTTTAAGTAACTTAAACTCAAATTACACGGCATCCCAAGAATGTTGTTGCGGCACCCCGGTTGAAAACCACTGCCTTAATGTTTAGGGATTTAGTTATTAGCTAAATAAGCTATCTTAATATTCATTTGGTATAAGAGTAGTCATTATAGAAAAGTAGATAATAAAAACAAAACAAATTATGCGCTTTCTTTCCCACTTAGGTAACTATTTAGTTGACCTTTGAATTTCTTCGAACTGTCATCCTCAATTGCCGGCGGAGGCAACTTGTTCCAGTAATCAGCGACTCGCTGGCTAAAAGAAACTTTCAACAATGTCTAAACTTCTTACCCTATAATTTGAATTTATATTCAGGATCAGGGTGTAGCACATCTTTTGCAGAAATAGATAGCCGTGCATTTTTGGTCAGAAATTCGATAACAATTTCAGACGGTCCAGCCTTACAACTTTTTTATTGCTTGCTGGATTTTGTGCTCTATGGTATTCATGTTCTGAGAACAGCAGGATTTAGTAAGGTCGTCTGCTTACATGTATGCCTCCACCATATTTGGAATACCCAATATCACAGTATTTATTCTGAAGGCAGATAATGTTCTGCTGGGAACAGACCCTTGCAGCACACCTTGCTCCTGAATGTGCAGACAGGAAATGAACTCCGGTAGTGAACCTGAAAACTATAATGGAAAACGTTTTGGATCAGCTTGGGGCAAGTATCCTCTTAAGCAAGTCCCCTCGTTCTGGGATTATTTATAACAGTGAAAATTCCTCACTCATTCATTTTACTAACCCTTCTCATAGCCTTATAAACCTCAGTCATGTCCCCTCTAAGGTGTCTGGTTGCCAAGCTCTGTAGCCCACATAATCGAAGTCTTTCCTCGTGCGTAAGCCGATTTGCCGATCTCACCATGTCAGCTGCCCGTCTTTGTACCCTTCCAAGAAGATCAATGTTTTTCAGATACAGTATTCCAAATGTGGTCTTACAATTTCCTTATACGTTCGGATTATGACCTCCCTATCTCTACAGTGTATTTTTCAATAAATCATCGATAGGACACCATGGGCTTTCCTGGCCGCTTGTTTATACTGCTCAGAAAACTTCATGCCTGCCCGTATCGTAGCTCTCAGATCCCTCCCTTCCTGCATTGTTTTTATTTCAACCTCCAACCAAGTGTATTTTGGAGTTGCTAATTCCCAAGTGTAAGAACTTGCATTTTGCTGCATTAAAACATTGTTGCCACTTTTCTGACCATTCTTGAAGCCTTTTCAAATCATCCCGAAGGAGCGCTGTTTGATACTGACCATTAACATCAGTATCAAACAGCGTTTCCCTGTCTTTACGTCTGCAAATTTTTACATTTATATCACGTACTTTATGCCTTCGTTGATGTCGTTTATGGAAATCAGAAACAACAGCTGTCCAAGAACCGATCCTCGAGGAATCCCACTTCTGACGTTACGCCAATCTGAACAATATCCTTTAATCACATCCTTCTGCCCTGCAGCCACCCAGCAATTCATCTTGGAATCTCTTTCCAGTAATCCCAACATGTTCCAGATTATTCAGTGACCTCTCATGAGGGAAAGTCAAATGCGTCGCTAAAATGCAAATAAACTGTGTTTAAATTGGTCCCTACATCCAGCTCATGAGTAACTGTGTCAAAATGGCTTACCAGGTTAATTACACACGATTTTCCCTTAACAAAACCATTTTGTTTGCCCTTCGGAATGTCATTTCTATCTAAATATCTCTGGATTGCACTCTTAATCATTGCGTCTAAGATTTACTGTAACACTGAAGTCAGACTAATCGGTCTGTAGTTACTTTTTTTTATCGTATGATGTGAGCAATACACGCAGGAACCAGTTTTTCCTGCTTCCTTTGTGTATCGTGGTCGTGAAATCCAACCGGATAGTGCGGCACCATCGTGATATCCAAGCCCGAGGCGGGATTCGAACCCGCGACCTTTGGGTTGCCAGTGACCTCTCATGAGAGCCGACCCGGCTAGCCCGGTCGGCTCTGTAGTTACTGACTTTATTCTTATAACCGCCTTTACGTATTTGCGATACATTGGCACTTCTCCAATCCAAAGGAATCTCTCTTGAGTCCAGTGATCCCCTCATAACCTTGGTTCAACACACTCTCTGTATAAACAAAAAAAGAGGGCGGGGATGAAAAGAAAAATACCTTTAAGCATTAAATATGAATTGTATTACATATATTAAGACAAAATCCAGTGATTAAGATAAAGTACTTTAATGAAATATAAGGAATGTGCTTGACTGGCGATGGTCATTTAGTGGTCGTGTATCTCTTATGTTTTACTTAATATTTAGAGAACAACTTAATATTTACCGAAATTCACCTATTAATCCTTGTGGATAATTAGGGTTCCCTGTGGATAATCGAAATTATGCTAATATAACACCTTGCCGGCTTCGAAAAATAAGTTTAGCAATTGCGAAGAATCGTGGTAAAAAAATTCATTAACTTTACGAGTACTCAATTATTTTTTTTTTTTTGTTCACTTTTAGCCTACTTTAACCTTTCAGTTTCATTTATTGCTAATTCAGTTCCTACTGCTTTTATGCAGTACTCTGTAAGCCCTACGGCAACGGTAGTGTTTAACAACTTATTTTTTAAGGCAGCCATACGTGGGACCCAGTAAGTAATAAATCACATAGTTTTGAGGAATCTTTCAGATTTTAACATCCGATGCACATAACTGTGAACAAGCAAGCTACGGCCATTCAGCAGTGGACCAAAAATGGAGTCTGTCATCATATGTTTCAAACTACTGTACTTTTACCAGCAATAGACGCATCTGTCCATTAAGGCCAATTGCTAATTCACTGTCTACCAACTCCCTGCATGCACGACTAAGGGACTTTGTATGGGTGCTTCAACAAAAAAAAGTAAATGTTCAAAATATGCTGATATCAAATCCATTATTGCATCCTTAAGGTCAAGGATACAATACAGGATGAGAGATATGACTCTTGGGAAGCCAACATATATTAATAGCCTCCAATAGACAATCATGAAGCTTCACATCATGAAGTGTCACATCTAATCCACCCACAATCTGCTCCCATTTCCGACTGTCATTTCCATATGTCATTATTATTCAGTAATGTTGTTTGGCAATGTGTTATAAGCTGAACTCATTAAAATCCGATGCCACAAGAAATGAACAAAAATAAAAGCATGAAAAAATAAATACACCGAAGTGTCAAAGCCCAAACAGGAATATAAAGAGGTCTTATTCCCGGTGGCAAATCGAAAACAAATGAATATTGCATGCTACAAAAACCATGGAAACCGTTAAGTGATTAACATTGTAAACTTGCTGTACTCAGCCTGGTGATGTCACCATAATTTAATTGCATATCCCGTTCGTCCTTTGCTTCATTGGTCCTTCACGTCCGGTCCTAGCGGGACTGCGCATATAATTTATCCATTTCGAGTAACTCATGCAAGGTAGCCTCGGATCGCACAGATAACGCCCCTTCTTCCGCTTGTAACCTGCAACCTGCAGTTCCGTTAGATCTCCACTCTGGAATCAAAGAAGATTAACAAGTGGATTATTTTCTAATCTGGTTAATTATGTTGGCTTTGAACGAGTACTGTTGCCGTAGTCGAAAAGCTTTTATTGGCTTAGTGTATAATTACTACGATAGTACAGTGTAGATTCTTTAAAAATCAACTGCTGTTTGGTACAAATTCCATGCTTATAAATGTTATTTAAAATCATAAAAAAAAAAACGTGTAAACATTTTTTTTTAAAAACATGGGGAGCAGTAAAAATTACAAGAGACAAGATTTTAATTTTTATGGTAAGGGTAGTAGCACGATTTAAAAAGACCAGTATTTCCTTCGATAAATTTCAACCGCAGCCTCTACTAACTGTCCTTGAGAGATACCAGCAATCTTGGTGACCCCAGTGTTTTACAATTGGTTAGTTCACATTCATGCATTTTTTTTTTCATTTTTTTTTGGCATTTTCCAAGGTTATTGACCTTAATGTCAGTTTTTTCCTGCCAGTTTAAAATTAGCATATAGCAGATGTCACCGATATTTAAAACGCTGAGAAGAGGGCTATGTCGGTTATATTGGAAAAACGAATAAAACGATTCAGTAAAGGTTGTTGAATACAGGTTTTAAATCTGAATAAGAAATCGCAGATTAACTCATGACTACATATTAGTATTTATCTAAGCAGGTCAATTCCAATTCCTAAACACTGCCTGTACGCAATGCATTACATTTCAGGAACCGTAGCACACAGTAACAACTCATTTTTTTATATATATATATAAATATATATAAAGGAGAAAAAAAGTAAAGACTTTCGCGCACGAGCCGAGAAATTTCGTTTCTGAGCATCCGCCACATAGCCCATTCTTTCCTCTAACTTGCACATGGCAACAAACATAATATCCAGTGCTTCAGCTACAATATATGGTATAGGGATAGTCTATGTGATATGCATGAAAAAAAAATAATAATAAAAAAAATATATATGTATATTTATAAATAATAATTCCGGATTTCTGTTGGTCCAATTTTAATGAAATTATGAAATTTTGGAGTGCTTATATAACAGAGCGAAATATAAAATTTCCATGGAAATCCATCCAGTAGGAGTCGAGTTATTACATGCGGACGGACATATTTAAGACAATAAGCGCATTATGCATGTACCCGAACGCGCCTAAAAGCAGAAGATTTTAAATGATTATTTTAAATTTAAAATTTAAATTATTTTAAGTTAACGGTTTTTAAGAGTGTTAACTTTTAAAGCGTTAAAATTTAAATTAACAGTTTTGCTTGTTTTCTGAACGTATTAAGCTTAATCGGTTATTTAACCAAAGAATATGAAAATGTGAAATACGATGGACTAGCGTAATCATAAAAAAAAAGAAGTAACAAAAAAAAAACATTATTACAATACAGTACATGGTTATCTAATCGTTAATAAAGCGGTAAATCTATATATGTGACTATAAAGTGCATGAATATAGTTAACTGTGATATTCTGGTCCCAAGAGGATCAGACCAATGTAGACCAGATCGTTTAGATTTATGAAGCTGAGGTTGGATTGTTGCTTGCTTCTCCTGATGAATATTTCTTATAATTTGATGAGGTAAGTATCTGCAAGAGTGGCAGATCTGTAGATTTCATCATTACTCATGTGGATGATTCTTTAAGTACCTCGATGGAATTAAATGGAAACGTAATCCAGAGATGCTATGCTTCGAAGTTTCGATCTGATGGGGAGTAATTTGTATGGCTTCTGTTGCATGGAGGAGGACTGGAAATGAGATCCCAGATATTTTGTGAGTCAATGCATGCTTACAGTAACTGAACAAAGATGACAAGGTTACTAGAAATTATATATCATGGCAACACTGAAGCAAATTTAGGTTGGCAAACAGGACGAATTTTCAGATTGTAATTAGCAGACCTGCAACCTTGTTTAGCCATTTTAGGAGCCAGTACTCAAGTGATAAAGATATGGATTGGAAAGATGAGGGCGCAGAGGACATTATTACTGAGGTTATAGTAAGAGCGTCAGACCTTTTCTTCCCAGATGATACCTTGATGAAAATAATCTGAGCGGTTTTCTCAATGTTTGTCGAGAACCCAATAGCATGGAATTATATAATCTTCGCGTTCTCGTAACGGTTGGTTGCGTGTTTAAGTGGTTAAAGGAAGAGATTGGGAGTCTTTCGTAATAACACAATATTTTAGTTTTGTCAGTGTGGGTGGTAAAGTTATCATGATTAGCAAGGAAGGGGCACTGAGGAAACATCATAGAGCACGGGGGAAGAACACCACCCGGGGACTATGCATACTTTTTCACAAGTATTTTGTATTTCTGTGTTATCCGCGCGTTAACGTCTCCCCTGGAGCCTTCCTTTTATTGCTCAGAAATGTTTTAAAGTACTGTATTCCGATAGAAATTAGGAAACAAAAAAAAAAAAGATAAAAATAAATCTTAGGATATCTATGAACAAGATAATAAAGCGTCTTATGCTATGGCTAGTATAATTTTAACAATATAAATAAATTTTTCTGTTTATACTCCGGCACGACAACCAAGTCAGTAGAGTTTACAATAAATCGTCAATACAAATATTTAGTCACAGGCTTGAACCCCGGCCCACTCAAGGAACGCGTGCTATGCACTCTCGCTCTTGACCACTAGGAGATGTATACAAAATTTCAACTCAGATAAGTAGGCTTTCGCTTCGTTTTGATTTTTCCCACCACTCTTACCTAATTTAACGCTCATTGACAGTGAACAGCTATGAGAGGGAGGGAATCGGGAGAAATAGATGGTTATAATCATTGTCCTGTTGGCGCCTCCGTAGCCAGGTGGGAAGGAGCAACAGTGCTTAGCACACGCTTCTTGATTAGACGGGGGTTTGAGACCATCTCCACCAAATACGTAGGATGCGGAAAGCTCAGGGAATGACCACCGCATATTCCCGGAGCAATATGGCCTTAGTTGCTAATGCTCCTAAAAACCAAATAACAACAACAAATTGTCCTGTTCACACCGACTGGAAAAAGACACTAGGAAGTGTTATGGTTTTTTTTTTTTTTCATTCCATGGCTGCTGAGTTAGTCGATCTTAGGCGTAGATAGCAAGTCCCCCTCCCGAAACTCGGTTTTTCGTCCAACAAAACAGGTAAACCGACCAGATCCTTTAGATTTGGATATCCACCTGAAAACGTTTGGTCAGGATCGAGTAAATAGAAGAAGAATATCCGTGATCGTCGGCCTAGGGGCCCACAGCCACCACCTGTGAACCAATGACCCATATCTCCATTTTGGTGGGAGGTTTGAGCATCAACTGCTTTGCATGCAGTGTGGTCGAACAATCCTCATGGTTCACTGATCCCAATTCGATTGGGCGATTTCCCGTATGCCTTATAAATTCAGGTCCGATGACATCAGATTCTTACCTCTCAGCTATGACAGTTGTCATTTAACTTTTTTGCGTACTGTTTTGTTGTATTTTCTTATTTTAATCTATTTATTTATTTTTTTCATTATTATTATATGGTATATTTAATATGATTTCTTTATTATTTAATAATAAGATATCCTTATATATGTATTATAATGTTTCTATCTTCATTTCTATATTCTCTTGATTAAAGTATTTTACCCCTCTCTCTCACAAGTTTAAGGAAAACAGATTAATTAAATTTGCCTGAAAATGCACTCACTGGCCAAAAAATTTTAAACCTTTTGTAATTGGCGTCAACGGATAATTAAACGAACTGTTTGCAAATATAAGTCGTCATATGGTATTATCGCAAATTCCTGGGTATCAGATAAATATTGTGCGCTTTCTTTGGGCTTCTTAGTCGAACCGGTCGTGGAGAAGACAGGTGAATTTTCCGAAAAGTGCTATTGTTTGAATACTTTTAGCAGGAGCCGCAATTGAAAAAAAAAAAAAAAAAAAAAGAAGGAACTCACTGGTGTCTTGAAAGAAACCATCTCAAAAGTATAGAATGAGTTGAAGATGAAAGCAGAATGCAGCTCTAAAAAGGAAGAAATGCGACAGAAATTCGATACTCCAAGAAACAGTACAGTAATTTAAAGTGAATTGTGCGTCAGAATAATTCTATTATGCACCATATGACTGAAAAATTCAATTTAGGCAAAGAAAGACAAAAATAGACTTAATTCTTAGTCGCCTCCCATGCTTTCGCATACTTGCGACTAAATCTCATCTTATAGCATTGATTAACTTATAGTTACAATTCTTCTTGTAGTTATGATTAACTCGAACATATCAGTTGGTTATATAAATATGAACAAAGACTCTCCCCCCACTTGATCATCTTAACTGAAAATAAATGAGATTTATTCAAGTAACAGAGCGACTTTTGGCCTCGTGGTGGAGACAGGGAATCACTCTCCCCCACGAGTTTCCGCCCCGCCACGAGGAGGTAGATTACTACTATTAAAGCTCTCAAAAACATTTCAACATTAAATTAACTTAGTAATACAATTTATACCTATAATGGACAGATCACACACATACACACACACAGAGGTCACAATACCATCACTACAGTCCTATCAGGTCTTCCTACTGATGACTATACAGCGCCGGCAAACCCCAAGCACGCATCTATGGGACTACCCATATTCATACCAGATCTCGAATTATGCCAAACGACGACTTCCGAGGCACTGCGTAGGCACGCCTGTCATAACCTACTAGCTATGCAGTCCTTTCCGCCTCCCAGGTGGACTACTGGTCACCTCACCTCCAGAGCACTGCACTGTGAATAAATCTATCCATAGTCTGTAGACTTCGTCTAAACGCCTCTAAGGGTCGATCAAAATGTGGACAACTTCTATCAACCGCCCAAACTATGCACCAAATAACTGAAATATTGAATTGAGGCAAAGAAAGAGCGAATTATGTGGTGGAAGTTGAAGAATCTGGGATTTAGTAGTCCTGTGCTTACACCAAAGCCACTTCTTTCTATAAAAAAATCGAAAGATTCGACTGAGTAATGACTCCAACACCAAGACTAGACTGCGGACTGTGGAAAAAAGATAATGTGATCTGACGAGTCCCGATTAGTTTTTCTGCACCAATGGTGCAAATAAAGGAAATCAAGTCTTTTAATCTGAATCTAGTTGACAATTTCTGGGATATGTTGGAAAAGGCAGCTCGGCTTCGTAATTCTCTATACAATCACAATACATATTCTGATGGAAGAAAGGTCAAATCTGGAGCTAGATTGACCTAGTGGAATCCAATCCATGATGTGTACGGGCTGTAATTCGGCAAAAGGTGAGTCTACTTGATTTTGAATAAATAGCTGAAAATTTCTTATTTTTTTGGCAAGTGAATGTAGTTTAATATTAAGAAAATCTAACTATGCCAAGTAAAGATTTTTGCTAGTTTCAAGCGAAATGCATTCACAATGGTTGTCCAGCATTTATCTATGCTACAAAAATATCAGTCGTTTTTATTTCGAATTTCTGAAAGCGCTGACTTCATGGACAAGACTATTAGCATTCAGATTATGAGAAATTTTTTAATTTTATTTTTTTGCAAGAATTTGCATGGGGTGCTCCTTTATATTCTTTAAAATTTTAATTTATCAAATTCGTACTGTTCATTTGATTTTTGATATCTTTCTTGTGTAATCTAGTTATTTTTCTGTTGATTAATACTTATATGTTTGTTTTATTTTGTACAGGGAGGATGTTGCTGAGGGTGACACTCCTTTTGTCAATGTTGTGGCCAAGAGTGAAAGGTGAGTAGTGCCAGACTAGTCTAGAGTGCTCCTATTTTAACTGTTTACCTTTACTACTGTTTATATTTTATTTGGAGGTGATCTAAATACTTGAAAGAATCTATAGCTTATGGTCCATCACTATTTCCAACTCAGTATGCTGCTAGACGGGGTAAGATAGCTAACACTCTTATTGTATTTGCACACGTAGAGTTTTGTTTGACATAAAATGCCAACTGTTGAAACTTTTCTGGACTGAGGCAGAGTCCGAATCCGGAAAGATGTGCTTCTTGGTCTTGGCTCTTATACAAAGATTTAATATAAGTGTCATCTAGGATGTATTCAGAGTTGATGCTAGTGAAAATCTTGATATCATCTGCATACTTAATGATATCACTGTGACCCATCGCAAAGGAAGGGGGGGGGGTAAAGAACAGCAGAAAAAAGATCTCGGGATCGGACCACTCACCATGCTTACATAGCATATTAGTATTAGGCCATATTGTGCTGTGTATATTATGTATAAGTCTGTGTTCGTCGCCGATTTGCATGTTGTGTGAGATTAAAAATCCAGATATAACCCACGGGAAAATCTAACCCACTCCGCCTCCTGAGCTTGCCCCGATTGAAGAGGTCTTTAAGAATTCCTCCAGTTACCGATGGGATTTGAACTCAGACATTTCCAAGTGAGAGACTAGTAACCAAACATTAACTGTCGCAGAGGCCCACCCTGTGCAGTAGGGTAGTCTTCCTTGGCGGTTTTCGATCTGGTGAAGACATTGTTTACATGTTGTGCAACTGTTGTACTGTTATCCAGTAACATTCGAATGAACCACCACAAATTTTCGCTGATATTATAATAACCATATAGCAAGTTAATGTGGACAGAGATGGAAGTAGCTTTAAACACGGCTTGAATATCTGCATATGTAATTGTGGTTGCCTTTCCCCTAAGAATTTTCGTAATGGTAACTAAAATCTTCGTGTCGGTTGACCTCCCTAGAATGAAATACTGAAATTATAATGACTATTCTAGTTTTATTTGATTGGTGAGATTTTAAAGAAAAACAGTTCATATTCTAGATGAAATTGTTTTGAATGTGACTAAGTAATATTCAAAACAAGTTGGACCAATTCATCTTAGACTCATCTGTAATCCGTCCTGATTTTACAGAGGTAGACACTGACCTTTGTCCATAGCATATTTAGGAAAGCCTTGTAGTTCTTAGAATGTGTTTAACCATTCATATTCATAGAAATAAATCTACAGAACTCCTGTATGAAATAGATGAAAGGACTAGAACGCAGTCCCTAACAGCCCTTTTTTAATCTAGTCAATAATTATAACCCCAGTTCATATGTGTCGACCGGGCTAGCCGGGTGGGTAAAGTGCCTGCCTGGTAACCCAAAGGGCGCGGGTTCGAATCCCGCCTTGGGAGGTGCATTATGGCCACAGGAGCCGATGCGCCAACAACTACACAAAAAAAAAAAAAAAAAAAAAAAAAAAAAAAGTTCATATGCACCAATAAGCTTCTACAGCTTATTTTATGCATATTCACATAAACAGTGAACCGAAGTATAAATGTCCACCAAGCAGTTCAATATCAATACAGTTCGGAGTAATTCCGTATCTAACTAATCCCCGAATATAAATACTCGTACTAATTGAAATCAGCTGGAAAGCAATAGCCCATTATTGTCCTTAAAAATGACTCATCTACAGATATATTTAGCTAAACTTCTGTCCTCTCTTTTATTGAATTTAAAACTTTGAAATACTCAGGCCTGTTTATTGCTGAATGAATCATGCTGATAATTTCTCGAGGCGTAATGCACACATACAGAGCTTCTAGAATGTTCCAAAGGAGGGGACCCATTTGGAACATGGAAGAACATCTGTGGGCCGTATGGTAAAATGCTAATTACCTGAAACAGATGATAATTACATAAAATATTATTAAATTTTTATTAATAAATTGGCTCCGCCAGTCAATTCCTCTCGTGTTTAAAGAGCAATCTCCTAACTCTTGGTGAACACTGTACAACCCAAATTTCCCCACTTCTTTGCGGTGTTCACACTTGAAAATCTCACCTGCGAAATTCGTCCTCTGTGATTCCATAAGCTTTGAGATTCCTAACACAAAAGTTCTGCATTTTATGGGCAAAATAACTCCACACCATGAATTATGAGTTTTAATAGTAACTGGTGTAGCTTCTAGACAAGGCCCGAATGAAATATTTTGCTGCACCTATTAACCAAATCAATATCCTTAACAGCATTAGTTTATACTGACACACTCTATCGCGAATTGTACGAATGTTTCGAACTTTAATATCCTTTAATGTTTCTTAACTCAGCTATTACAGCTGTTTAATTTTCACTAGATTGGCCCTCGTGGGTAGCACAGTTGGTAGGATCGCCGTCCTCCTCACACCGGGTGGAAAATACCCGAGTTCGATTCCTGTCAATGACGGCAGGAATTTTTATTGGTCTTTTTCACAACGTGGCTGAGTTAGTCGGTCTCAGGCAAGGGTACCATGGTTTTTTCCTCCGGAAACTCTGGTTTTTCGTCCAGTAAACAGAAAATTGACCTCAGAACACATGCAATTTACAGTCAATATACACAGAGCAACGTGGTCTTAGTTGCCAATGCTCCTAAAATCCAATAACAACAACAGCAACTAGATTGAACGCTTATTTCCTTCAGAATGAGAACGTTCTGGCCACTTAGGAGCCTCTTTGGAAAGTCCCCCCAATATATTCCACCTGCTACGAATGACGAAATACGCAACAGTCCAATCTTTGGTACAACTCAGTTTCACTGTTTAATTAAACTGAAGCAAAATACACCAGGCCGAAGCTATTTCTTATGGAGATTTAAAACTTTGATATTTCCTCATCAGTGTAATTTAAGAAGGCCAAAGTTATTTAGTACTGTAGAGTTAACTACTCTATGTTATATACAGAGTGCACCTGGAGGTGCAGTAAATTAGAGCGTGTGTTCTATTGGCCAAAACAATTGAAATATAAATGTGTGTCCGGAAATGCTTCGTTGATAAACTAGAGTTATTCTAAAAGTTTCTTAAACCCAATACAATACAATCCAGACATCAACAGCAATAGGTCCATAATCCATGTTTTGCCTTATAGACTCAATTGCAATCGCGTTATGTCATTTACGAAGCACACCTTGCCAAAGTTACTGGACACTGTCATTTGAATATTCGACGAAACATGTTCACCATGCATGACGGTATCCTAACACATTTCGCTCGTATTACTTTGAGACTGCCAACCCTGAGCGATGGATAGGAAAGCAAGGACGAGTATCCTGGCCAAGCCGTTCAACCGGGGTGAACCATTTATTATTTTCTTTGGAGACATTTAAAAAATGTAGTTTATGTTTCACCGGTGGATACAGCACGAACTGCTGCGATTTCAAAATGACCTCAGCTTCAACATTCCTCCCATATTTCGGTCCATCTGTCAATTCATGCACATAGTTCAAAGTAGGGCTTGCATAAAACCGAGAAATTTCAAAACCGAGTTTAACCGAAGTTTACTCTTAAAACCGGTTTTAAAACCGATTTTCTCAGACTTAGGGAAAATAATTAAAAGCTTATAATACAGGTATTTATTTTATCTTGGGTAGATTGTACAAATCGTAATCAAATCTTTTAAACAAAATCTATCACCTCTTATAGTAAAAAAAAATTTTAAAAATTAAAATGCTCCAAAAAAGTAACCAGCTTGAGATTATACAAAATTACAAATTGTATTCAAATCCTAAGAATAAAAACTATCTTCTCGTATAGTAAACAAAAAAATAATAAGCCCTATAATAACAATAATAAATAAATAAAAATAATGTGAAAAAAATATAGCTTGGGGAAATTTCTTTACTATTTATTGCTCAGCTTTTTTCTGAAAATGATATTTTAAAAAACACACTATATTAAGCATTTTTCCTGATAGGCTTGACCTTATTTTTGTGTTAAAGAGACCAGTGATCGAAAACACTCTCTCAGATTGTACACTTGTTGGTTTAATGGTCAGCAGTGCTCTATAAACTTTCTCCAGCTTTTCACTTCTACTGCTAGTTGCCTCCAAAAGTTTAAATTCTTTGCTGATTTCCAATTCACTCGGATATTTTGAAGGCTCTTCAGTTAATCTCTTTATTACACTATTACATACTATCGCATTAGTGTATCTCCAACATCGGAACTAGACGAGTCTTTGTTTTCTTCTAAAAGAACGGTTCGTTTATTTTCAATTTCTTCATTCAACGCTAAGACTCCTTCGGAATGTTTTGAAAATAATCTCTGATAAATCTCTTCAGCATGCTTTTTCAAAACTTGCTTACTTGGAAAATCAAAAGTTCTTGAACCTGAATCTTCTTTCGTAAATTTTTTGGGGTTGTGTAGATAGCTCAGCAAAGCCACAGTTTGGCAATTTCGTCTTGCATTGTAACGCTGCAAAAGGCTTTGGTGAAACTTTAAAGCATATGGGTTTTCTGCTGTATCAAGCTTAGCAAGCAGAAATTCTATTGAAGACTCTGCTTTAAGTAAGTCTGTATCTTCTGAGGTTATAGCCTTCAGAACAGAATCATTTCAACAGGTCGCAAAGTTTCACTTAGCAATTCAAGTGTTTTCCAGTCATCGTCAGACACAGCTTCAGTTGACAGTACTGCACATAGACCATTTGGAATGCAATTTTTCAATTTCAAAAATCTCTCAATCATATAGAATGTGCTATCCCATCTAGTCTTGCAATCTAATATAAGTTTATATTCTTTCCCATTAAATTTTGCTTTAACAAAATTTTGTAATACGTCATTTTTGTTAGGCGATTTTCGAAAAAGCTTGCAAATTTTTCTGACTTTGTTAATAGTTTGTGCAATATTGGCCATTGGATTGAAGAAATAAATGAGCTCATCGGTAAAGTCGGTTTGATAAAGCATGCCTTGCTGTCTTTCTTCAACTTCTTCATCATCACTACTTTCTTCGTTATTTTCATTTTCTTCATTGTCTTTGGGAGACTCAGAGACTGTGGCAGCATAATTGATTGCTTTTTCATAAAGTACATCTATAACTGACAGATGTATACAATGGGCTATACATTGTTGATGATTAGGCGTAATTTGCTTGCCAAACTTAATCATCATTGCTGCTCCATCGGTGGTGCAGGCAACAATATCCTCATCCAAGTTCAAACCAAATTCCTTCAAGTGTCCATTCACAGTTTGCTCAGTTCTTCTGCTATCAAATAAACCATTAATCTCAATAAGACCTAACGACCAATGATTGTCCTTTGAATGCACATTTATATTCATATACCTTTTATTTTGTATAGACGTATATTCGTCTAGAGTCAATGAATACCGTGCACCCATAACCAATGAATTTTTGAAATGCTGAATGAGTTCTTCTTTCTTAGTTTTATAATAATTCAGAACCATATTTTTAATTCCATTCACTGAGGCTGGTGGTAATTTATCGTATTTATTTCTCTGAAGGTGAAGGCTTGATTGTATAGACTCACTCTTGGCAATTGAATTAAAAGAAAATCCATCTAAAGCAGCTAATTTTGAAATCTCTTCTTCCATAGATTTTTTAACGATAAAGTTTTCTAATGTTCTTACCATTTTTAAGGGAGGTTCACTGTTATCTTGTTTAATATCAGTCTGATGCATTTTCTTTAAATGCAACGTCAAAGATTATGTAGATCCTCCAGACGACTTCATTATCTTCTGACATTTCGAACATTGTGCTTCATCTTTGCTTTTTAGAGCAAAATAATTCCATACATTTGATTTCATCTTAGACATATTAAGAGTAATAAATATTAATTAGTAGGAATTTATATCACCGACAATTTTAAATAAAAATATTGAAGACAACAAAGGCACAATACTATGCGTCACTCCCTCAAGCACTGAATGAAGAGTCTAAACGAGGCAAGTTTCGAAATTTTCACGAAAGAAATTTTTTATTTATTTACTTGCAATTTTTTTTCCCCAATTATATTGTATTTTCAAAATTACATAAAAGCTAAATTTGGTGAAGCTGCTTTTTGGAGAACATTTGATTGCAAATTTAATAGGAATAAAGAAGCAAAAACTTTCTACGATTGAAATTTGATGCAATATTCAGCATTTGCCTGGCGAACAAGATAGATGGAACGGAGAAATGTTGAGCATTTTCTTTTACGCTATCGCTCCGACTCACTCAGTCGTAAATGAGTACACCTGCATCGTGCCATGATACAGGTGGGAAGATAAAAGGTATTCCATCCTAGATTTAGGCCACTTGCCCATGAGATTCGTACCTAAACATAAAATAAAATAAAATAAAAATATGTTTAAAACATAAAGCAGTTGAACGATCTAGACAAACAAAAGAAAATGTGCGTAACAAAAAACTATATTCGAGGGCTAACTAAGAAAATATTCGAATCCGGTTTTAGAAGCTCGGTTTCGGTTTTAACAACTCAATATGAAAACCGATTTAAGCGGTTTGCAAGCCCTAGTTCAAAGCCTGTTCGGCAATGCAAATTCGAGCATATGCTGTAACACTAACGCCAAGTATTGCTTCGTGTTATTCTTTTTGCATTGTATTAATCAATACATCAATTCGCTGACTCTTTTCAGAAACTTTTAGAACGGAGTAATAAGTGCATTCAAACAGGTAGTGATTTTGAATGGTCATTTTTGAGCTCCTTCACTTTATGTTCTTTTTATTTCACCAGACCGTTAACTTTATTGCCATCCCGCTTATTTGAGATTGCGCTCATACAAGGATAGCGCCTTGTATGAGCGCAATCTCAAGCGCTCATACAAGGCGCTTGAGATTGTTACTTAAAAGGAAATACGATTTCAACAAAGTTTTCGCTTTTTGTCATGCTTTTGGCAAACCAAAAGCTGGTCACCTTAAATCTAGCTGATATTTGAATCACAGTTTGATTGGTAGTAACTATGGGAAAAGAAATGTTTGAGTATTTTCTGTCTATTCAATATCTTCCTTATATATTTCCCCTTTTAAAATTCGGAATGGAAATAAAATATGAAGTTATAAAAGTAATAAAAAGGTTTCATTTGCCTCTCTGATAACAATACAGTGTTCTTTATTCCGAACGATACGTACATTTATCACAAAGAGAACTTTCATTTCGAACGTTTGTCAATACCACTCACTAACGATGAGCCCTTTGAACCATACAGTAATACTTCAATATAAATTACATGTTATGGATTTTCATCAAAGAACTTACTGAATATTTTCAGCCACATTACTATTTTCAATTGATTTTTATTTATTTTTTTCTTCTCTAACTTAAAAAAAGCAATAAAATTCTATTTAATCATGGTTTGCTCTCAGAAACAGACAAATCTTAAATGCGCCAAATACATGTGCATAAGTCAAGTGCAAAGTTTAATTTCCTTCTTCGAATTGATACATTGTGAAAGGTTAATTACGATTTTGTTATACGATTAATATCCAGAGTTTCAAACGTTACTTTGCGTACTTCCTAAGTGGTTATTTCTCGTTGCAGAAGTAGTTGAGGATCTGATTGGACGGTTAAAATTGAACTTTTTTAAACTCCTTCTAACAGTTGTTTTCATCCACATTCTAATGGTAACATGAATTCATTAATCAAGATTTCGTATCATTTCGCCATTATTAAAATGAATGGTAACACAGAATAGAAATTGAGATTAACCGTTCCTAACCTTTTTGCAATTCTTTGTGTTATTCTAGGACAAAATTGTTTTGGTGGTATGGAATCCTTTGAAAAGACAACGGGTGCATCTCTATTGCCCGCGGTTGCATCTTCTGTGTTACTTCAGCAGCAAGATCAGGCATTAACCAGAGACTGTATTAACTTGTGCAAGCAGCAGAGCACGTGTTACTCCTTCTCCTTAGATTACGCAGCTTTCAGATGCAGTTCCTACGCCATCAACTCAGTAGGCAGACGCGAAGGCATTTTGCCTACCAGAAATACAAACTACTACGAGAAGATTTGTTTTAATGGAGGTAAGACCTTTATTTTTCATAACTAATTATTGGAATATTAATTGTTTTAAAGAATTCAAAGTTTTTCTCTTCATTGTACGTATTTTTTTATAAAAACATTTTTCAGTTCAAAAGACTGCGTTTGACAACTTATGTAGGGATCTGCTGTGGGCATTTGAAAGGGTCAAAGACGCATATTTACACGGCTTCGTCGAAAAGGAGGTCCAAAATGTGCAGACAAAAGTTGAATGTTCCAAGCTGTGTCTTACAGAGATGAAGTTCATTTGCAGGTCAGCCGATTATGACGAAGTTTTAAGGATATGTCGTTTAAGCAAGGAAGACAGGCGTACGCAACCTCAGGGATTTAGGGAGATAAAGGGTAGCAACCGAGATTATCTAGAAAATCAGTGCGCAGTTTCAGGTAAGTCTCTTCTCTAAAACGTTGAAAGTAAATTGGAACAGTCTTGTGTTTTTACATAAGCTAGAATATTTTACGCGTCTACCGTGAAAAAAGGCTTTCTTTTTCTATTCCATTTTTTTGATTTGTTCTTTCCCTTTCCCGTCATTTTGTTGCCCGTTTTCCTTCGTATCTGTGAACATAAGTTTGATCACGCATAGTCTAACAGGTTCATTCGCTTTACGGGAAGTCAGGCATTATATCTACCGGAAGTAGAGCATCCAGACATTGACAATTTCCTGCAGATTTCACCTATTTAAGCCTGGGTTACTGACTCGAATTTTCAGCTATGCCGCAAGGCCTATTCAACTGCTAACGGAACTGAGGTCACTCGAAGCACCATTTTACAAGGGATAAAAAAAATTGGCATTTATTGCATTCTGATGATATTCGAATCTTTTATTATTGTTATTGCTGTTGAGATATTGTCCCACTTTCCCATGCGGATAGATTTCGTGCTAGGGAAGTCCAGAATGAAAAAGTCAGTAAAAGTAAACTACAATTGCTAAGAATTCCTCTTTTGGTTAGACCTTTTCTTTTTTTTTTTTATCGCATTTTCACAAGAAAATGCGATACCGAACATCAATTTGGGACTGTGAAATATTCTGACTTGTGTGAATATTTTGAAATATGCGCTTTGTACATATGAACGTGTACATACCTTGGTGTATGTCTGCCTTATACTCATATCTATCGAATGGTTAATGCTACGTTTTTAAGTTAATTTAATGTTATGTTGTCTATGTGTTTCAGCGTCAACATCGTGTCGTTACGATATGAAGCAAGGCGTCTCTGTCGTCTCCATGGATTCGCTACAATTTGCTGAAAAGAGCGACAGCTGCAGAAGTCAGTGTGACAGTGAAAGTACTTTTAATTGCAGGGCTTTTACTTATGTAAGCAACAGATGCTATTTGAGCGGAGATGACTCCGTCAGCCTTGGCGCTGTTTTGCTCCCTGTACGTCCAGGCTCCATTTACGGGGAAAAGAAATGTAAAGTTGGTAAGTTGGAATTTTATTTTTTCGCATATTCTTTAACATGAATGAAGAAAGCACTTTTCAAACTTTACTCCAGACAGGAGGGATATATCTACGCTTAGAATTGGAAAGTGTTTATGGGAGGATTCCTGTTTTCGAATTCTTTTTGGGATGTGCGAAAATTGTGAGGTGGGAACGGTTCTTCACGTGCCTGAGGGTAGCCTGGGGTATAAATTGATCCGAGTCTAACTGTAGGAAAAAAAGAAAAGAAAAAGGTAATATAAATGAAATGTTCTTTATTGATGTACTATAATAGAAAAATTAGGCTACATAGATGGGTACAGAAACACCCCTTAAGGTAGATATGTCAGGGTCTGTTATTTGGTCAGCTCTGATTGGTTTTAATTAAGGGCGTCCAGCCTTTTCTTTTCTTTTTTGGCCAGGAGTCAAACCATACGAAATGCTGAAGTCTCGGGCGGCAGGAACAGTTCCTTACAACGTGGCTGAGTTAGTCGGTCTCAGGCGAATTTCGAATTAAATTCGAAATATTAAATATGAAAATCTGACACTTATTACATGATACTAATAACAATCTTAACATAAATGACAATTGTTTTTCTTGATAATTGTGTTTGTTTTTTTTTAAATTTCCCATTTTGTGTTATTTGTAATTTTATTTCTGTTTTATACTTTTTTAACTTCAGACTATTATAACCTCAAGATTTTAAACATGTTATTGGCTTCTAACTGATGTAATCCTGTTAGCATCTGGCTGTCGAGGAGCTAGATAAAGATCTCATATTGATTATTTATATATATACACACACACTGTTTCTCCATTCTTGTTGTGTGCTTTTCAGAGCAATGCACAGGTGGTGCCTTTACATACGAGAAGACAACTGGTTATATCCTTCGGCCTGCGGTACCAACTGCTATTCCACTAGAGCGTCCCGGAGAATTAGGCTATACCCTTGACTGCTACAAATTCTGTCAGAAGGAGGGATTAGATTGTCCTGCGTTTACTGTCAACTTCCAGAGTATGAGATGTGATAAGTTGGACAGGAACTCTCAAGGAAGAACACTGGATTTGATCCCAAGGGATGGAGAAAATTACTTTGAAAAAATCTGTTTGAAAGGTTAGAAAAGTACAGTATTAAAATAACGTTATGTTACTAAATTTTTACACTTAAATGATTACAATTTGTTTATCATTATCAAAACAGTACTCTCAAATTCTGACTAGAAATAGTCGTTGGAGTGCATCAAAAATGTGTTCCAATTGATCTCGATGTCAAAAAAATTGCCCCACCTTAAGTGTAAATCAGTTCTGAGATTTAGTAAACTGATAAGGTAAATGGTAAGAAATTAGCAGGCTATCAGAACAAAAACGTTCACTTAATGGGAAAATCCACCCCCATTGAAAGTCATTCAGTTAGCTACATGCTCCTAGCGATACACGTATTACCGACATCTTAAGCTTTCCTGCAGAGTTGATTCACAAATATTTGGTCTCCTTTAGTACCTAAACGCGTAACAGCAATCATCGCACAGACCACTACAAATTACTCAGTATCCTCCTTAATTTTGCTTCCAATGTATAGCCTGTTTCATAATTTACATACACTCAGTAAGCACTGAATTATGATCACTCCATTAGTACTGGACTATACCGCATAACTCGCAGTATATAAGTCGAACAGCTTCGTACACTAGAGCAGTGACTAGTCAAATTTCGCGCGTCGGGTGCTTCCTTGTCGAAATCTTGCTCGTTGCTCACGGCCCACTGTAGTTACGGTATGAAAGAATGGTGTCGAATTGGTCAAACCAGCTCCCGCCGGCAGAACTGTAAAGGATTGGGCAAGATGAATGTTTCTAGAAAGCGAAGGGTGCAGGGCGTTCTCCAGGCTCAACGGCAGATCACTCGACGACAGTTGACATCGCAATACAATGTACGGAATGCAAGAAAAATATCCAAAATGACGATGCTCAGACGTATGTGATTCCATAGCAGACGACCCAAGAGGCACCCTCTCCCCACCTCTGAACATCGCCGAATCCTGTCTAATCTTGTAGTGTCAACAGCACTCTGGTTCGACAATGGAGGACTTGAAATGAGTATGCTGGTCGGATGAGTCCAAATACCCGATGAGCATGCCGACGGACGCCTTCTTGTATGACGCAAGCAACACTAGTCAGTGGATCCATCGTGCACAGTGCCCACTGTCCAAGCAGGTAGCGTCAGTTGCTTAATTTGGGACATGTTTTGCGTTGAAGAACTAGGGTCCTAGTGCGTACGGACCAATGTTTTACCGGTGAGGTCTTTTTTTTGTGTGTTTCTTGTTCGTTTTTTTTTTTTTTTTTTGCGGTCTCCAGGGTTTACCCCATACGCCGCTGTATCGTCTGTACTAGGCAAATTCCTAAGCAGGCTATGTGAGTGTAATGTAGGTTTACAAGTGTAATGTTGGTTGTGTGCCGGCACCTGGAGACTTCGCAGCCAGGGGGCAGCAGACACCTGGTCCCTCCTGCCTCCCAACCTCAGCTATGTGGAGGCGCGGCCGAAACTATCCAGAACGGGTCTCGCACCGGACTTTCCAGAAAATTCTAGAGCAGTCCAAAAGAAACATTGAACAGAAGAGGAAATAGTTGGTGAAGAGTGGGGTAAAATGAAGGGGGGAGAATAGATAGAAAGGCAGGGGAAGAAAGAAGGAGACATCCCCAAGAAAAGTAGAAGTTACGAGGTCAATGAAGGAAGGTAAAAGCAAAGAAAGTCTGGACAGTGGTGTCCATTAATCCCACCCTTCTGCTGACCCAATGAAGGGATCAACAGAAGGGTCCCACCTCAGGCTACCAAGGTCAACTGGTCTAAGAGGGTTGTCTATCTTCCCGCTCTGAGCTGAGCATCAGAACCAGCAAAGATCTCAACCCAGCTGGATAAGCAGGAGAGGAGTTCCCACCTGTGGAGATAGGGGCCAGCAGTTGACAAGTCCCGGTGATCTAAAGTGGATCAAAATTTTAGTCCAGTGAACAATCAGTTCGGGGGTGTCATTATAGGTGGTGAAGTCCCAAGTCAGTATCTTTTTGAATCAATGTTTGTAGTTGAGTCTGCCGGTTGGTAAACACAATTAAAATGGACAGCGAAAGCTGTCTGTGTGGTATCGAAGTTTGTTAGATGTAATCCAGTTCAGGTGGAGCTCTTCGGATAGTGTTTGTCACATCCGTGTGGAGAAGACAGGTATATCCACTATAAAGACACAGAATATCCAGGAAAATTTGTTCAGCATCAGATGACTTCTTCTTTTGAAGACCCTGTTGGCATAGTGTGAGAAAGCATTGTAGCTTTCCCTGGAGTCTAACAAAGAGGGTGCTTCTTGAAGTGAATAAACTTCGGTTAGCAACTGAAGTGGTTGCCGAAGATCAGCATAGTGTGGACATTCTAGTAGTATATGCTGTGCTGTTTCCTAGGAACCACATGTGCAATAGAGGGGTTTGAGAGAGGTGGAAACTATGCCGCTTGGCATTCAAGCAACCGTATGAAGTGAGGATATATGTCGCATATAGTCCTGGGTTGAACCAGGAGAGGAACTGTTTATTAAGCTCCCTGACTGAAGGGATGAAGTGGAATGTGGTTCTACCAAGTAGGCTGTTGTTCCAGTTATGCTGCCAAATTTGGACAAACTGGGCACGGATCCTCCTCATTTCAGTTGCAATGGCAACAGTCAGTTCCAAAGAGACACCATTTATTTCTGCTGGATTTCCAATTCTCAGGTGATATTTGAGATATGAATGCATGATCTCTAGGTGGATGGGCAATTTTTCACAAATAGCTCGCAGTGCCGGGGTGGGGACAGTTCTGCAGGCATTGGTGAGGTCTACCGGCATCTCTTAGGTGGACATGTGTATATGGAAGGGCGGCACCTAGAACGTTTGTTCAACTCCGCCTCGTATCTCTGTGAAGAACAGTATCACTACAAATGGGCCAGATATGTGTGTGACGTAGGTTTGTGTGTATTGGTGTGTTCTGGCCTCTTGGCTACCCAGAAACATCAGTCACTTGGACAGATGATTCTGGGTAGTCGTCCACACCACGGGAAGGTGGGCCAGTCCCAGCAAAACACGTACTGTCGCAAGAGAGACTCTGACCCACCTAGTGTTGCCAGGAGGCGGGCCAGATTCCTCTGGGGGCCCATTCCAGAGGGAGGAGGAAAAAGAAAGAGCGGAAGGAAAAAAAGAGGTAAAAAGGTGAGGGGGAAAAAAGAGGTGGAAAGGGAAAGAAAAACACAACCACCCGTGGTGCAGTTAGGAAAAAAAAGAATAATAAAAATAACAATGAAATAAATTGGCTGCACTAGAGTGGGAACTCAAGGCAGAACGCGTGAAGAAAAAAAAATTAAGTAAATAAAAATAATAAAAAAAACCAAATAAATAAAATAATAATAATAAAAATAAATAAATTAAATAATTAAATTAAATTAAAAAATAAAATTTAAAAATATATATAAATAAATAAAATAAAATAATAGGTGACCATATGTACCCTACCATGTTACATTTTTTCCGAGACAGAAACAGGATCTCCCAATGATAATGATAATGCGCCTTGTCATCGGGCCCGTACTGTGCACGAGTAGTTCAAGGAGTACAGTGACGACATCGCCCATCTTAATTGGCCTTCAGATTCGCCTTATCTCAGTCGAATTGGACACGATGTTTTGGAACTGGAAGCGAGGCGTACGGACACGCAACCGTCATCAATTCCGACACTGTGGAAAGCTCTGCAGGCAGATCCTTAGGGACGTTTTCAGATCTAGTGGGTCTGCGCGGATAGCACAGTGGTATCGTCACCGTCCTCCCCACACGGGGTGGAAAAGGCCCGGTTCGAATTCTGTCGATGACGCGAGGAACTTTAATGGGTTTTTTTCACTCCATGGCTGAGTTAAATAAAAAATAAATAAGTAAATTTTCTGTTTATACTCCGGGACGACCAAACGGTCAGAGGAGTTCACGAGATAGACACAATACAAGAAACAGCACCGTATTCAGCAGTCACGGGCTTGAACCCCGGTCACTCAAGGCACGTGTACTTATGCACCCACGAGCCTGAACACTAGGCTACAGTCGGTCTCGGGCGTAGATAGCAAGGTTCCCCCCCCCCACCCGGAACTCGGGATTTTTCGTCCAACAATGCAGGCAAATCGACCACAGAACAAACGCAATTTACACACACAATGACAGTACACATGGGTAGTTGAATTAACATTCTGGATGACGCTAATAAATAGTTTTTTCAGATCTAGTGAAATCAATGGCTAGGCAAATAGCGGTTGTTATCTGCGCGAATGGTGACTTAACACGGTATTAGGCAGTTGGTCACTCAGTATATCATTATGATGTCAGATATGAAAATTTTCACACAGTTACATTAACGCTTTTGTGATGGGCAATTTGTTTGGACAGTTAGTGTACAGAACCCCCCTCCCTCTCTCTCTCTGCTGTTTATTTTAATTAATCCGGTTTCTTTGCCTACAGGTCCCGTCGCAAAAAGTTGTCAGTCCAAAGCTTGGGCTTTCGAACGAGTGCTAGGCTACCAGATGGACATGCACCTGTACGACAAAAATTTTACCTACGTCTCGAGTCGTCGGGATTGTGAGGAGCTTTGTCTGGAACAGCGAGATTTTGTGTGCCGGTCTGCTCTGTATGATGATAACACAACCATGTGTTACCTTAGTAGGGAAGACAGGCGCACTTTGCCCACGAATTACAGGAGAAATAACGATCCCCGTATCAGCTATCTGGAAAACTCTTGTCTGCCAGGTAGGGCTTATTCTTGTCGCAGTAAAGTCGCCTAACAAAAGAGCAATTTTAAATACTTATTCCACAATTAAAATGTAAATTTAACGGTATTTGTTATACAGGGTGCAGAGAAACTCTACCGACAAACTTGAACAGGTGATAGATGGTACCAAAAGAAACATATTTTGTTAAGTAAACATACGTAAATGAGTCGTTATAGCAGCAGAAGCTATTAAAAGGTTGTAAAAATCAAAAACAACACATTCAGTAATTTAATGTCGTTTAATAATTTGCTGTTGCACACAAAATAGAAAAAAACAATTCATAAGAAGTGATCGAACTGGTGACCGTGATGTTCAATGCATAAGTCGCACTGACGCATCATTGAATGTTGTAGGCGTTGGAAGTTCCTAGGATTGTCTTGTATCTCTGCATTTGCTGCAACAATCCGTGCTATGAGTTCCTCCATTGTGTTAACTGGCGTTTCATACTCAAGAGTCTTCATGTATCCCCAAAAGAAAAAGTCCAAACAAGTCAGATCAGGCGACCTTGCTGGCCAGGCTACAGGTCCACCTGGACCAATCCATCTGCTTGGAAAGGTTGTATGTAAGTGTGCATATCCACGTCTATCATAATGTGGTGGTGCGTCATCACGTTGGAACCACATTTGTGCTCGGACAATCAGAGGAACATCCTCCAACAACTCTGGAAGTGTTTGCTCTAGAAAACGCAAATAGTGTCGTCCATCTAAACGTGTAGGCAACATGTATGGTCCAACTAAAACTTTTCCCACAATGCCAGCCCATACATTGACACTAAACCTGTGTTGGTAGCGATGTTCAACCATTGCATGGGGATTATTCTCTGCCCACACAAGGCTGTTGAACAATCTCTCTTGGGCGAAACTTGCCTCATCAGTGTAAAGCACATTATTGGCAAAATCAGGCTGCAAGTTGGTTTCCTGTAAAAACTAGTGAGAGAACTCAACACGGTGGGCAAAGTCAGCAGGTTCTAGTGCATGCACTTTCTGGCATCGGAAAGGATGTAGTCCGGCTTCGTGCACCACACCCCACATCAAACAATGCTGCACACCCAATCGGTGTGCAACGGCTGTTGTGCTAGTAGAAGGAGTGTTAGCGAAGAGCTGCAAAACCTGTTCCTCAAACCTGGGTGCCCTAGCAGTGCGTCGACATCAAATATCCTGCATATTCACACCGAAAGAGCCACTATCCTGCAATCTTGGGTGTATCGCAGCAAATGTTGTGTGGTGAGGCAACCTTCTGTCTTGGAAGCGTATTTGATAAATCCTGCGAGCCTCTCTTCCGTTTCCATTTGCTGCGCCGTATATTAAATGGATATTCGCCATTTCTGCAACAGTGAAACGCTCCATATCTGTACCCGTACTGATCATAATATGACATTACACTTTTATGCTATTAGCGGCAGATACGCACCACTCCGGGACCTCTCAATGCACGCATATGTTGATGGCACTGTGTTATGCATTGGTTTTTCTATTTTGTGTGCAACGGTAAATGTCGTATGCATTAAACGACATTAAATTACTGAATGTGTTGTTCTCATTTTTACATCCCTTTAATAGCTTCCGCTGCTATAACGACTCATTTACGACCTATGTTTACTTGACAAAAAATGTTTCTTTTGGTACCCTCTATCACCTGTTCAAGTTTGTCGGTAGAGTGTCTCTGCACCCTGTATATAAAAGTACTTTAATTAAAGTACATTTATATATCCGAAATCATGCATTTCTATCGACATGCAGCTTTATTTTTTATTAATGCATGGCTTTTTTGCAGTGCTAACATCATGTCCGTATGAAGAGACTCAAAATTCTTACCCAACCTACACAGACTGGGTTCAGACGGTTGGCATATCTTCCTTAGATACGTGCGAACAATTTTGTACCAGCTACCAAGCATTCAACTGTCGCTCATTTTCCTACTATTCCAGCAACAGTCAGTGTTTTATTAGTGGAGATGACCGAGCCAGTGGAGGGGTCGCTTCTGTGCAGGCAAGACCAGGACTTGTGTTTTATGAACGAAAGTGTCCTGCGGGTACTCCACCAACAGAAACACCAACACCACCGATTCCAACCGTTCCTCAGCCATGTAAGTTCATTTGCCATCCTAATACTATGTATTAGTATACAAAGGTATGTTATTGATTTAATAAATATTTGTTTGGAATAACTACGAAGGGAAAGCAGCAAAATGTAAACCCAGTTAACAAGGCCTTTAGGAATTTATCGTCTAAATTTCAGAAATCATGCATTTCTATCGACATCATAATGTACAATTATATACAATCATAATTGTACACTAAGCGAGAGCATTTAATATGCAGTAGAGTATTAGTGATAATCGTATATTATGACTCAATTATTTGCAACAGTATACTCGTTATAAGTGTGAGATTAATTAAAATACAACATAGTTTTTTAAATGGTGGTGTAATTCCAGATTAACATAATAGAATGTTTTTATAGCCCGTCAGTGCAGTCCTGGTGAAAGAATCATGTTCGAGAAAATTACAGGCTATGAACTTGGGGCCCCGAGTACTATACTGTACCAAGGTAACACTTTCATTCCTGGGATAACTCGCGAATGTCAGACTCGTTGTGAGGAAAGGAACGATTGCAAAGCATTTGTCTTGGACTACCAAAATCAGCAGTGCTTTGGACTATTCGAAAACTCGATAACGAGGCCCCGTGACTTGCAACCGGCTCTAAATAAGGCTTACTTTGAGGCAATCTGCCTACCTGGTAAGTACTAACTTCTGTCTTGAATAAATATGTAAATAGTTTTGTAAACCTTAAGTTTTACAAAATGATCCGATTATATTTCGAAATACTGAAAGGAACAGTCGCTATCAGAATTAGTCAATACTGAGATACTAGGTGGCTATATTTGTGACTATCGTTACATTCCTAATGTAGAAATTTCGTCTATAGACACTGTTTATAAAAGCCTGATCTTAAAATATGTATTCGTGGTAGAATATTTATGGAACATAGCGAAACAATGGTTTGGTCACATGATTCATTATGTCAGGTGTCAAATTCTTCACCTGTAGCATTTAGGCATATTGGTGGCAGCGTCGAAGAACTGAGCAATAAAGGTGGGTAAGGGTTTGTACCCTTGTCCACCTTAAATTGCTCAGATAGATGCACAGAAACTGATGACGAAGTTCTTGAATTGTAGTGACTTTTCGATTGTACACGATATATATAAGGCAACCTTATAATTGAAAGTCCGGTTGAGTCAAACCACACGCATATAGAGGAAATTTAACGCTTCTCCGACTTATCCGATGATGCGGAAACATATCACCCAGACAGGCTCTACCTCATCCTGCTGATAGCAAACTTATTCATCCTTGTATATCTGAGGAAGGGACGAGGACGGATACCTTAAGATGATCACGTGCATTTCTTGAGTACGTTAAGGTATTCAGCACCAGAAACCACCTTTTCAAAGAAATACGGTTCACACCTTAGAGGACACACTACGTCACCCTGTAATTCTTGGCAAATTCACACTTTGTATATATTAACGTTTGGATCCTCTGGGCACCAGTACACAGAGTTATGGTGGTTCCCAGTACCATTGAACGTAAAGATGGCTTCATCCGATCCTTTCATTTTTTGAAACAACCTGTATTTAAATACAGGGTCAGCGAAAAAGGTGTCCATGATTTTCCTTTTAATTCGGAGAATAAAGTATTTAAGGGCAAAGGTCTCATGCTACGAGGTAGAATGACTAACATGTAGGTTAGTGCAAATGCATCATTTTAACATAGCTATCTACCAAAGTAGTTAAATTAATTAAGTAAATTGGCATCGTTTTGGAAATATATACCTTCGGAAATATTTGATCGATTGTTGTGATAGTAGCAGCAAACAGTGTGGTAACTTGAGTTTTATTTGCCACCTGAACAATGACCTTGGCTGCGCCGTGACAGAATGACTCCTACGCGCATCGCCTCAGTCACTGTCAGTAAGATGGCCGTGCAACAGAAAGCGCAATGTCTGTTGTGAGTTGTGACGTTGCACTGTTATCACAGATTTAAATTCAGCGTACCACAACACACACTCCGCTTTCTATTGCACGGCCATCTTACTGACACTGACTGAGGCGGTGCGCGTAGGAGTCATTCTGTCACGGCGCAGCCAAGGTCATTGTTGAGGTGTCAAATAAAACTTAGTGAGTTACCACACTGTTTGCTGCTACGATCGCAGCAATCGATAAAATATTTCTGAAGATTAATTATAAGGGAAATCACGGACACCTTTTTCGATGACCCTGGACTATAAAACTACGTTTGAAACACTAGGATTATACTGTTGTTGATTCTACACTGGTGTTCAAAGAAAGTGCATCACCCCTTAAAATTGCAATTTTTGTCCGAATAACGTAAGTATATGGCAATATTTCTTACAGATCGCATCAGATAAAATTGACACGCGTAGGTGATGTCGTATATTGCACCATTGATGACGTATACTTTTTAGCTACGAGGCACGCTCTGGGAGAGTTGCAGTCATTCCTTGCTTGTGTCGGGATGGCGAGTAACACGCAATTGACGTCATGAAGAAAGAGTGCTATTGTTGCTTTACGTGAGGAAGGATGTACTTCCCGTCATATTGCTTATCGAGTGTCTTGAAATCAGTTGACAGTGAGTAGATTTCTTTCCAAACTCAAGAATACTGGTTCTGCTGATAGGAAAAAAAGGAACCGGACGCAAACGAGCGTCTACGCCAAAACAAGACCGCGTTTTGAACCGCTTAAGCCTTAAAAACCGTAAATCTTCTTTTTCTGAGTTGAAAAGAGAATGGGAAGAACACACAGGAGTGGTTGCAAGTGCAGTAACAGTCAGAAGACGCCTCTTCAAAAGTGGACTTGTAGCCCATCTTCCTAAGAAGAAGCCCCTCCTCACACAAAAAAAATTAAAAAAAGGCCCGATTAATTTTGTGTAAGGAGCATGTCAAATGGATCCACGAGCAGTGGAAGTCAGTTATTTTCTCGGATGAGAAGAAATTCAACCTGCATGGCTCTGATGGGAGACAAACGATTCGCCGTAGACGTGGTGAAGAATACCATCCAGACTGTATGGTGTCTACAGTTAAATTCCCTACCAGCCAAATGAAATGGGGGTGCAGTTCGTATCACTTGCAGTTTATAAAAGGTTCCGTAAATGCCAATGAATGCCTGGCTATACTGTATTGGAAGGCAAATTGCTGCCAACCATTAGAGACCATTTCAGTCTGCCAAGTAACTGCATCTTTCAGGATGACTCTGCTCCTTGTCATCGGGCGAAAAGTGTAAGTAGGCACTTCTGTAGTTACTTCAGCTTCATTTCTGCATTATAGGTTCCACAGTACAGTGTTTACATTTGTTACAGGGGGAAAAATGGTTGGAAGAAAGGTTCGTGACAACTGTTAGCTGGCCAGGAAACAGCCCGGCCGGACCTGAATCTTATAGAGAACTGTTGGCATCGTATGGAATGTGCAGTTGCCAGAAAGAAACCAAAGACCCTTCCTGAACTTCAGGAAGCCATAATTCGTGTTTGGAACCACGGACTATCAGTTGATTATTTTCAGAAATTGATCTTTTCAATGCCTCGACGGTGTGCTGCCGTCATCAGGGCCAGAGGCGGTTCAACTAAATATTAGTTTGCACCTGGTGAACTTTTCAATTTGTTTTCCATTTAAAATGATAAACTGAAGCAAATTGAGGGCTTCTGATAACATTTCAGCCACAATTGTCGTGTTTACCAAAAATGTTATATAAAGGTTGCAAATGCTCATTTTGGAATATTTTGAGAGCACCTGTCAAATATTACTTAGCTTTACCTTAACTATTAATAAATATCTTTTGTTTATATTTCTGTTTGTGATGCTAGTCATTATTGTAACATGGAATCGCAAAAAGGGTTAGAAATGTGAAATTCCTAGGTGATGCACTTTCTTTGAACACCAGTGTATATCGTTTAGATAACAGCATTTGTTAATTTCTCCAGTTTAAACAAAATGAATAATTAATTTCATTACGAATTTTTTATTTTATTCTGGAGATTTTAAAAATATTTTAAGATATTGACTGCTCATAATTCGAGCTCAGTTCAAGAGTGAGATCTGCTTTTTGTTATTCATAATTCTGGTTGATAGACTCCGGTCTTACATAGCAGATTAGTAAGGTACTGGTGCGAAACCCAAATACAGTGAATGGTTCTGATAAACTAAACGTTTTTGAAAGATCTCTCTTTTCTTAAAAATCAAGCAGATCAGTCTTTGTCTTATCGCGACGCCTTTGTTTTCTCCGAGATCTCTTTTTGTGTCAACAAGTAGAGAAATTATGAACACTTTCGTACAGATGGTAATACTTGAATAGTTTATTTTGACAACAATTAATAGTTGAATAATCAGAAACTGGGGACATATTAAAGTGTTACAGCATTAAACAAAAGAGTATTTAGATCTTGTGAACAGATGTTGACTTCCTTATATCCAAGGCAAGAGCCTGCATGCGAACAAAATGGTTGTTTTTCTCTCACTTGGATATCGTAAACTCTGCGTGACCGTCAAAGTTTGGTAACACTTTGAAGGTGGCACTGAATTTAAGATGCGCAGTTACTTGTATGCGTGCCTCCAATCACCACTCAAGTGGCACGAGCATGACAATGTTTTAAAACAGCATCGAGAACAGTAGATGCAATTTGCCGTGTAGGTATTCCACCCACTACTTGAAACTCGATGAAATGAGCAGAACAAACTTTCTTTATAAATAAATAAAAAAATCTTTATCATTAATATTAGTAGAAGCATACGATGCAAGAAAGCAAGCTTATGCAGCATCAGCCGAAAAAAAAAAAAAAAAAAACCCTCCCATTACACCCCTCCATTCATTCCAAATGCCTGTCCAGCTCAGGCTTAAATTTATTTAGACTATCAACTCCCACGACAAAAGATGGAAGTCTGTTCCACAAATCAACTACCCGCTGGCTAAGCAAATTTACGCACATTTAATCTAAAACTGTCTTTCTTCAATTTGAATCTATACCCCCTCAGATTATTAATCTGAGCAAGAGGAAGAATCCCATCAGCATTCAGCTTGCTCAGCCCATTCGAGGTATTATACACCTCAATCAGATTACTTCGCAGATGCCTACTCTCCAGACGCTGCAATTTGCAGAACTTAAGCCTCTCTTGGTAAGAGCACCCCATTGTTCCCCTGACCATTGCCTTGTACTACGGGATAATCACCTCCGTGTCCCTGCTAGCAAAATTCCTATATATCATTGACAAGACTCCATGACCTGCCCTGGCAGCCCGTCTGCACTGTTATCGAACTTCATATTTAACTGCACAATTACCCCCAGGTTTTTTCACTTTTCACTTCCCTGAGTGTAGTACCACACAGTTGGTACGTTTCTCTTCGGTTATTGCTGAGTTATTACTGAAGTTCCACAATGACAAATGCAAAGGACTGTATATGGGTATATGCAGTACTTTGCATTTGTCAATGTGAAACTTCAGTTGCCACTTCTCAGCCCATTTTCCCAACTTGTTTAGATCCGGTTGGAGTAGCATACTGTCTTTAACAACGCTGCCAACCTCTGTATCATCTGCAAACTTGGACATTAAACCTGATATACCTTCATCAATATCATTGATAAATATACAAAACAAGAATGGACCCAACACCGAACCCTGGGGAACTCCACTAATAACATTTTGTCCACGAAGAGCAGTGTCCATTGATTACTACTCTCTGTCGTCTCCCACTCAACCATCCCTTTATCCATTGTAGCAACTTACCCTTAATGACATACCTCTCCAATTTTTTCAGCAGTCTTCCTGTGCAACAGTATCAAAAGCTTTCCTAATATCCAAGTATATGATATCAAAATTATTTTTGACATTCAGTTCCTTTGTGACCACATCATAATATCCAATCAAATTGGTCAGACAAGGCTTTCTCTTGACAAATCCATGCCTGTCTGAACTATTACTGCAGACTTGTCTAGATGATCTTGCAATGCTTCTTTAACCAGTAACTCCATTATTTCCCCCCGAACCCAAATTAAACTAACAGGTCTATTAATTGTATCACTTTTTGAACCCCCCCACTTTGTGAATTGGTATTAGCATTGGTACAGACGTGATTCAAAAAAGAAAGCTTATACAGCATCAGCCAAAAAAAATCTAACTTCACCCATCCACTCGCTCCAAATGTTTGTCTAGTTCTGCCTTGAATCTATTTAAGCTATCAACTTCTAAACGACAAATGGAAGTTTGTTCCAGCAATCAACCTGGCTAAAGCAAACTTCCGCACATCTATCCTACAACTGCCTTTCCTCAATTTGAATTTATTCCCTCTCAGGCGATTATTCTGAGCAAGAGGATGAATCCCATCAGCAGTTAGCATGCTCAAACCATTCAAGGCTTTATACACCTCAATCAGATCACCTCGCAGGTGCCTAGTCCCCAGACAGTGTAATTTGCAGAACTTAAGCCATTCTTCGTAAGAGCAACCATTTGTTCCATTCACTAATCTTGTTGCCCTTCTCTGCCCTCGCTCCAGCAGCACTACTTCTTCTTAAAACGAGGCCTCCAGACCTGTATACAGTACTCAAGGTGTGGCCTGACCATTTCCTTATACAAGGGGATAATCACCTCCTTATCCCTGCTAGAAAAATTCTTGTATATCATTGACAAGACACCATGAGCTTCTCTTGCAGCCCATCTGCACTGCTCAGAGAACTTCATATCTGCCTGCACAATTACCTCCAGGTCCTTTTCACTGTCTACCACTGTCAGTGTAGTACCACTGTATCAATGTTAAACTTCAGTTGCCACCTTTCAGCCCATCTGTTCAACTTTTCTAGATTCTTATGCAGCAGTAGTGTACTGTCATTAATGTTATTAACAACCCTACCTACCTTCGTATCTTCTGCAAACTTGGACATTAAGCCCGGTATACCATCATCAATATCATTAACGAATACAGAAAACAACAATGGACCCAACACTGAACCCTGGAGGATTCCACTAATAACATTAGTCCACGAAGGGCAGTGTCCTTTGATTACCACTCTCTGTCTTCTCCCATTTAACCACCCCTTTATCCATAGCAGCAATTTGCCTCCAATGCCATACTGCTGCAATCTGTGCAGCATGCTTCCATGTGCAACAGTATCAAAAGCCTTTCTAAGATCTAAATATATGATATCAAAGTTATTACCTTCATCCAGTTTCTTTGTGGCCACATCATAGTATCCTATCAAATTGGTCAGAGAAGACTTCCCTTTAACAAATCCATGCTGTTTTCGATCTATAACTGAAGTCTAGATGATCCTGCAATGCTTCTTTAACCAGTGCCTCCATTAATTTCCCTGTAACAGAAGTTAAACTAACAGGTCTGTAATTACCTGTGTCTCCCTTTGATCCATCTTTGTGGATTGCGGTCACATTTGCACATCTCCAGTTCATGGATACCACCCCTGAGTCCAAGGAAGCTCTCATAATTACGGTTAAGAGTTTGCTTACTTCTTTTGCTGCCTCCTTTAATATAACTGGATAGATCCTTTCACCCGAGGTGCCTTTCTTATGTTTATCTTCAACAATTTCTCCTCCACTTTCCTCTCAGTTATTACAAAATCGTCTAGCTCACTGCCACAGTTTAGTTCACCTCTGGCATTCCCTTCCCTGAATAACTCCTCGTGTGCGAATGTAGATGCAAAATACTCATTTAGTTTGTTAGCTACTCGAGCAAGATCATCAACAATTGAACCATTAATATCAAGTGGACCAATCTGATTCATCCCCTTCCTTTTAGAGTTTAGTTAATTAAAGAACTCTTTTCTGTTTTTCTTAGCATCCATTGCTAAAGATTTCTCGTAAGCCGCCGTCGTCTGCCTAACCTTTGTGACTTGATTACAGACAAGCTTATATCTGTCATAGGCTTCTGTGTCACCTGATAATTTATATGCATCCCATACATTTTTCTTCTCTGCCATGAGCCTCATTAATTCATCTGACATCTATATAGGCCTGAACCTTGAACAGTATTTCTTAGTTGGAATGAAAAGCCTAGTAGCCTCCAAAATTAAGTCACTGAAGGTTTCCCATTTAGAATTCAACTTTGGTAACATCATCAGTTGATCCCATTGTACAGAATTTAAAAACTGTCTGAGACCCCTGTAGTCACCTTTGCAAAAGCAAAAGCCTTTCACTTTAGCCGTGATGGTAGTCACATCTTTAAGTAATTCCCATATGAGTACATTGTGATCACTGTCACCCACTGCTGATAATCATATAAAAAATATTACTCCCTCTGGTTGCCTCTCGAACATGCTGCTGTAGAAAACAGTCATCCAACAAATCCAAAAAATCTTGCTAGTGTGTGAGTGACCAACTCAAAAATTCCTGTCAATATCTGTAAAGTTAAAATCCCACATTTATAAGACATTCTGATTTACTGGCCCACTCTATTTCTCTGCACAATTGCTCATACAGGGTGTCTCAAAAATATTGGTACAAACGTTTAGGGGAGGTAGGTAACATCTAAAGGAATGCAAATCGCATAGGGACCCATAACCGGAAATGTCACCGTAAGTCAGTAGACGGCGCTGTTCATCAGTTCGCGAGAAGGAAAATTTCTAGTTTACTCATTCAATCAGTAGTCGCCGCACGAAGAGAATGCATCGATATACGAACTGTGAGCTGGCAGACATGCACCTAGTGTATGGATTAGCAGAGGACAGTGGACGAGCCGCTCATCGGAGAACGCTTCCCAGAGGCCAGCAGTTAACAACGGAAGGCTTATGATGTATAAGACATGGTGTCTGTCGTGCACATCTCTTTCTCTCTCTTGAATTATAAATGTGCGTTTTGATGCCCTCAGAATATCCGGAGAGCGACTGAGGACTACTGAAACTGATTTTATTCTAGAATCTCTTAAAGAGTTGTAGATGTCTTGGCTGTATCGATAATGTTACGATTGGAATTTCTACTTAGCTAATGGATTCCATTGTGAACGCTATCATCTGCATTACATTGTGCATTTGTAAGGAGACTCGATTTCAGCTGGGTATGTAGGTAGATGGGACAGCCATCAACTTGGTGTGTTTTATCCTTTAGTGCAGGCCGCAGTTACTATAGGAAATATTTGCCCTTTTTTTCAGACGTACTTTGCAGAGATCTCTTCACTCTTTTAATTACTTCATGCAGATGAATCATTCAAATGAATCTGACTTTCGATTAAGCATGTCAGAGAAGCCCTTAGCCGCGTTGGGTCATCGTGTCTCCAAGTGAGACACCCTCAGCCTAGAATTTCACTGGCTGCTGGTGAAGCCAGCATGCGATTTTCATCCCATGGCCCAAGTGAAAACGACGATCTTTGAGTACTTTCTTCAAAAGGCCGATGATATGGTAATCTTAAGGCGAAATTTCTGCAGGCTGTCTGTTGCAAATATTACCACCTCTACCCCTAGTACTGATACCTCAACCCAGCAAACATTTTCCGATGACGAAGTCTTCTGCAACATGATGTGGACACTGCTGAGCTATATGATGAGCTTGCGTTGATGCATGGCACTGTAATACCAGCTCGTGTATCTGATGAACAGTGCTTCATTGGTCTTGAGTGCTCGACCCAGACATTGCCAATCCGGGACAGATTTCTCCCTCTGAACTTCTGACACCAATGGAAGATCGTGGCACGTTTCGAACAGTAGATCCCTTATTTCCGTAGATATTCACAATTTCTTTAACCGATTCATTTAAATATTGCGCTATACTTACACAAATCCAGAGGGCGTTGTTATTTTTCTAGCCGTCCTATGCGTCTCCAGACTGCTTCTCCGAGAACTATTCTTTTACTACAATGGAAAGACTAAATCAAAGTTGTCTTTAAATTTATAGAAAAAAATTAATCACATCCAATGAGCTTTTCGTGGGTACCTAATTAAGGCCAAGTTCTTTAAAACAGTCTGAAGTCCAGGATTGTTACATGCTCGTTGCATAATAGCCACATTGAATTGAAAGTTGTACTTTTATTCTAGTCATAGTTTTATTTTAAATATCGCGCTTCAGTTTTTATTAATGTAAAATCAGGTTTACCTCGAAAGAGATACAAATAAGCATTCACTATCTTATAAGCTCAAAGTCAGGTCTTCTTATATTAGGGATTCTTTAAAATCCTCGTCTCCTTTCTTGCAGCGTATTTGGGATGCTCGAAGATGTGGGCGATCGAACGCTATCCTAATCTTGAATTGAAGGGTGTAGAACCACGGAATGTTCACCGAAGAGTCACAAGAACAGAATGCGCACTTCGCTGTTTCGAAGAAAGAAAATATGCGTGCCGTTCTGCCAACTACTACGTGTATAATCAGGAGTGTTACCTATTTGATGTAGAAAGGACAACTCCCACTACTCGGCTGGACAGCAAAATAGCCACCGAATACCTGGAAAATCAATGTAATGTGGGTAGGTGTGGTAGTATTTCATTTTAATATTCTTATATTACATTGTTTACATTTCGTCATCATCCAAATCTTAATACGTTCTAGGTGCACATGCTGCTGTGATAATCCAGATCATTCCTTCGGGACTACCAACTTTCAGTAACTCACCACGTCCTTCCTTTTTTTTTGTCACGTGACAGTACAATTATATAATACAAATACAGTACATGGCAGTACAATTATATTACAAATTTCTTGGTGCTTTATCGTATGCTTTTTGAAGATGAACAATCCTTGTTCTTATTATGTTCCCCATGACTTTTTTGTATGTCTTTGTACAAATGTTTCCTCTAGAGTTTCAAATTGCTGTTTTTCAAGTCTACTGTCAACAGGTATCTGATGCCACTTGCATCGGATTTTATGGAAGGACCTAAGCTCATTGCCTCGATCCATCTACTTTATTTCGTTCATCTGTTTACTTCTCGGGTGAACTCAGCATTTTCATATCTATTCCTTGATACGCGTATCGCGAAGATAGTTCATTTTTTCCAAATCCGGGGGGGGATGTCCGGATAATTTTGGCATATATTATATATCGGTACAATTAATTTAAAGCAGTCTTTTGGAACTTCTCTTTAGTAAAAATGACCACTTTATAATGCTTGACACCATTTTCTCTATCTCGCTCCCACACAAAAATAACCCTTCAAAAAATAAATGAAATAAAACACATAATACGAACAAATATAAAGCATAAATATCTGATTGATTTGTGTGTTATAATTTGGAATAAATACAGATTGAATGATGCGAAACCCGTTTTCTGTTTCTTTTAGATACCGCAGGATGTGCCTACACGCCAGTGCAGAAAGACCGCTACATGGTTTACACAACGGTAGCCATACCAGGCGTTTTCTCTACCACCCAGTGCGAACAACTGTGCACAAGGGAGCAGCAATTCAACTGTCGTTCTTACACCTTCAGCGAAGGGAATTTCAATCGCCTTTGTCTTCTGAGTTCCGAAAGTGAGCAGACGGGTCAGCAAGCGGCCATCCAATACCGAGCGAAAGCTTCTTACGTTGGCAAACATTGCCGAGGACAGACAGTTACAATACCAACCCCGAGTATCCCAACTCCTATCCCCCCAACACGACCACCAACACCTCCACCCCCAAAGTATTGCTCTTTCGATGCGTACACCTACGAAAAACTCGTCGGCTACGACATGCGCTTTGTAACAAATAGGGAGAGAATTCCTACCAGAACCACAGTAGGGATTGTGGAGGAGTGTCAGGCCTACTGCAGACTGCGGGACAGCTGCAAAGCGTTTATTATCCAAATTACCAGACATCAGCAGAATTGTTTCTCGTTGGATGTAGCAGCTGGTAATAATCCAACCGCTTTATTTCCGAGCGAAGACACGATCTATTATGAGAAAGTATGCCTAAGAGGTAAGCAAGGGGAAGTTTGACAATTTACATTGGAAATCTGGTTATAGTTCAGTTTTATCTAAATACAAAATAAAGTGTGTAGTCTTTCTGGCTTTATATTATTAAATTACCATTACTGCCTTCTGATGATTATACTATTTTCTTTTTTTATTATTATAGAAAGACCGTGTGGCAAACTATGGTCTTTTGAAAGGGTGAGAGAGTACGAGTTCCTGGGCACAGCAGACCAGGAGATTCGTGGTGTCGTCTCACGTTCTGATTGTGAGGATCTCTGTTTGCAAACTCATCCGCCTTGCAGGTCAGCTACTTATTATTCCGCTGGTTTAAGCTGCCGTCTTTCTTCTGAGAGTCGACGAAGCCGTCAGAACTTATTTCGAAGAGCAATTGGGGATGCAGACTATCTAGAAAACCAATGCGCAGCAGGTAATTACTTTTATACGATATCAGGACGTGGTACTTTGAATCCAGAATATACAACGTTATCGGAGAAATATATAATTACTTTAAGCTGTCTTTTTATTGATAAAGGTTGAAGATGGTGTTTTGATGAGTAATAATTATTATTTATTCAATGATAATTAGGTGTTCCATCTAATTTTAATAAAAAGTTTACTTTGTTTAAACATCGTCACTATTATAAAGGTGACCTAACAAATGGGAGAATGTAGAGTAATATTTTGGATTGGGATAAAGATTCTCACCTCATTAATAGTCCTTGGTTTTATCGGAAGAAAAACACGAAAAATAGCTAAAATATGAAGTTTTTTTTATTATTATAGAATCCAATTAGATTAAAGAAAATTTCAAAATGGCGGATGATGGGGTTCTGTAATGTATCTTTGTACTTTATATTTCATAGAACCCTCTGCTTGCCAGTACAGTGATTTCTTGGATCGCTTCTTTCCTTATATCGACCGTATGTTTCGTGCATTCAGTCTTCAGGATTGTCAACGCCAATGCGATTCGGAGCGCAGTTTCAACTGCCGTTCGCTCAACTTTGAACTGTCAACACACGATTGCGCTCTGAGTAGCGATGATACAATTAGCTCCATCAAAAGATCTCAGGACCTTGTTCCGCTTCAAAATTCCGTGTACAGCGAAAAGGGAAGCTGCGAGCAAGGTAAGTTTTCATCGAGGCAGTCCTTTCTGCATTATAAAACTATCATAAATTTCGTGGCTTTCCATTGGATCAGTAATTATTATTGATATTAATATTTTCCGTTCACGTGCAGTTCAGGTGCAGTGCAACCAACAGGATATGCTTCTCACCATCAGTTTCGGCTCTCCGTTCAGTGGGCGTGTGTACGCCAAAGGAAACGCTATTCAATGTTACGTCACAGGAACCGGACAGACATCTCTACAGTTCGCGGTGTCTTTGGGTAGCCGATGCGGAACGCGTCAAGAGGTTTGTGGAATTTGCCATTCTACATTCTGTCTTAACCAATGCTCGAAATGGAAAAATTTCGCGAACCGAAACGCTTGTTAATAAAATCTTATTTATAATAATGAAATATGAATGCCAGTTCCGGTTTGCTCTGTTCCATTCTGAGCCTTGCCTATACGGATTTGTTTGTTTCCATTAACATCGAAATATAATAATTTTAAAATCTTATATTGAATTAGCGTACTCAGTGCACAAAAGGTAAATCAATCTTGAACGGTTTTCTGTTTTTATCATGCGCATTTTTACATTGGCTTGTAATCAGGGGCAGATTTATATATCCGGCCGCCCTTAGGAATGCTATCTCCCTTCCGCCCCCCTCTTTCTTTCATATGTGGAAATGTTATAAATACTTGAGTACTGCACTTATTGGTCAATCCACCCTGGTTTTAGACTAATTCATATTTTGTATTGTAGTAATGTTCAACGTACTCGGATTATTCCTTTTGGGTATGTTATGGCCAAATAAAATAATGTGGTTGAGCCACCAAAAGAAAGCGCAATAGTTTACGAGAAAATAATTTCTTCCAGGGAGCAGGTCGGTATACGAATGAGGTAGTCGTACAGCAACACCCTGTGATCGTCACAGAAAGCGACAAGGTCATCAAAGTGGTGTGTTCGTTCGGTGCCGAAGACAGAACCGTCACTTTAAACGCACCTTATCCAGGAGCATCACCGGGTTATGAAGTGACGTAAGTAGCGGTAGTAACCTTTATTTTACAGTCCCCTTAGGCAATATAAGAGAAAATGGCGTTACGCATAAATCACGTTCGTGTTAAGACGATTTTTTCTTTATGCCATTAGTATTAAAGTTTTTTTTTATAGCTTGTGTTTTCGATTCTCTCAATTTTCTAGGACACGTTTCCAACCGACGGTAACCGCAATCGTCACCAATACAGCACCGCCACCCAACGTAGTGATGAGGGTATTGGATAGATCAGGACGGGATGCCTCTGTGGTGGGTCTTGGAGATGACCTGATCCTGCGTATAGAATTACGGGACCATGGTATGGCTATCATTCGTTCATTTATTCTAACCGAAAGTTAAATTCATAAGCGGTTTCGAATGAAGATGTCTACATTTTGAACTGTAATATTTATATACACTCATGTGCAAAAGTTATGGAAATTGTATTTTTAGAAGTATCTTACGTATCATTACTTTGGCGATTTCTTTATAATTTTTTGGAGGATTATGATATTCTTTCACGATAAACGTATGATTATCGTGAAAGGATGACACAATATTCTGTCTATACAAGGATTAACAGGGACGTGATCACCCTTTACTACTAAACAATTCTGAGGCCGAGTCTAGTTCTTACAACAAAGTCATTCGGGAGGTCAATAGGCGATAAAGCCTATTGCTCCCGGAGAGCAGATTTTAGCTCATAAAGGATTCTTAGAGAAATGTTCTTGGACTCCTGTTTTGTACCCCCCCCCCTCCCCACCCTCCAAAACATTCCAGGCATGTTCCGTTGGGTCAGATCTCTGGGGATCTCGCAGCAGTTACATTTTTAAGATATTTTCGATGTTCAAAATTCATCAACCCTATGGGGAGTGCGTTATTATCCATAAAGAAGAATTTAAGATAAACTGCAACCCGGAGAAGCCTGGCAGTGGACTTTAAGATTGCACAAAGTGTTTGTTTTTCCAGTTTTATGCTACCTTTTATCTCAAACACTGGAAAAGTGTTAACTTTTGCACATGGGTGTACGTTAAAGATTTACAATTTTTTTTATATTGTATTTTATTATGGTTATTATTTGACATATTATTATCATTATATATATGCGTTTGCTTTTTCTATAATTTCAGCTAATTTTGCTCTGTTTGCGCGTAATCTTTATGCTCGAAGTTCTAAGGGTGAGTCGCTGTTCCTGATTGACAGTGCTGGGTGAGTTAATTTTTCTGGAAATATACTTTCTTGTCCTAATGAATTATAATATACTGCACTATACTGCGTATATATATATATATATATATATATATATATATATACGAGGTTTCCCCATATATGACCAGACAAATTCTTTAAAAAAGAAATCGTGTGGTCCCTTTCAAAGTACTCTCCACACATTCGACACGCATACCAGGGCCTTTATCCTCTCGGGATTAATGGAAATTAAATTGTGAAAGTCCTATCTCAGTAGTAGTTTAAATTTTTCTGAATATTTTCATTTGATTTAAACGGAGGTTCTTTCAGGGAGTGTTTCACTCCCTGAAAGAGGGAAACACTCCCTGAAAGAGCCCCATATTCCATTTTTGGAATAGGAAAAGTCAAATGGGGCAAGATCGGAGGTAATTTTTCTATACAATAATTTTATTCATTTACTTTTTCCAAAATTGCCTTGAAAGAGTTGCGGGAAATGCAAAGGTTGTATTGGAAATCCACGGTTCTGGTCTGACCTTGTTCCATGTGATTTTTCGTGTTCCTGAAACTAAAAAAATTTTTGAAGAGATATTTATTGTCTTGAAGCAGCAGAGTCACCTTTTAAAATATTTCCCAGCAGTTTTCCTTGAATAGCAAACAAACAAACAAACAATCTTTCATATTTATTTCTTCAAGAAATCGTCTGTTAATGGCCGGTCTTTCATCGGTTAGAGGCGTAACTTCATGAATCATGGCGCGTTATCCTATAGACAAAAAATATATCTGCATAGGGCCCCGATCTGAGGGAGAACGGGGGGACCAAAATCACTGTTTCAAAAACTCATTGCTATTTTTCACTAATATTTTTAAGCGATTTTTATCGGAACTTTCAACCCGAAAAGGTCAGTGAACTTGAAGATTAATTTGAAAATTGTTTTTTTCTTTTTTTTTTCTTAAATGGTTTTACCGATTTTGATGAAATTTTATATTTAGTTCTTATGTCATGTATTTTGTTTGTTTTGTTGTTAGAATAAAATGAAATTGAAAATGTTCTTTATTAGTTTTTTTCTTTAGATGGGACCCTCAAATTCCATTTTGCCTTGGGCCCCATGAAGGTATAAAGCGCCACTGCTTGCAGGGCCGTTTTTAAACATTTTTCAGTTTATTTAGAGATATGTGTTTTTTATTTTTTTATTATCCATCTATGGATTTTGTTAATTCTTCCACCCTGAGTTTGATTCGCGCTGCTCTACTGTGTATGAAACTGCATACGAGAATCGATGAATAAAAGTATTATGCATTGCCAATAGATGGCAGCACTTTCCAATATATTTTGTTGAACCGTGTCAAAAATACTGGTTGCATTTTGCCTCTATTCTAGTGTTTCTCAACCTGCTGTTCGTGGTTAATGTCAGAAATTTGCTATCAATATTCAAAAACTGAAAAAATTAGAGCATAGAAAGAATATTGCTTAGTGTAGGGGTCCGTGAGCACATCTTCATACTAAAAACGGTCCCCGAAAAGTTTTTAAAGTTAAATGGAGGGGAGGGGGGTTCGTTATGTCACTGTTGTTTGAGAATCGCTTCTGTATGGAATGTTTTAGTATTAGCCCAGGGCAGCGGCCATAATGAGGAAATGCGGAAAAATCTTAGAGCGGTCTCAATTCCTCATAATTTAAGGATCTCTGCGCCCTTTTTCACTGATCCAAAGGGACACTCACGGATTTATTTTATTTTTGGAAGGAGGAGCATTTCTTTCGAACCTAATTTTTTTTTTAATTATAATATACTGCACTATACTGCGAAATAATTTCGCCGTCTAAGAGAGACCTTATTAACGCTCTCACCTGTCTTTCTAACATTTTTTCGTGAAAAATTAACACCACTTCATTAATGCTCTTGCATTAACTTTACAAGCAATAAACGTTGTTTTGTGTGTTTTTTTTTTTTTTTTTCATTTTTAAGATGTCCGACGGATATCACAATATTTCCCGCACTTTTGGTGGATCCACGTGACCGCAGATCGCTGTTCGCTAACTTCAAGGCATTTCGTTTTCCTTCCACTGGGCTCGTGAACTTTGAGGTACAGATCCGGTTCTGTATAGAAAGGTGCGAACCGGTAAGTGCAAAACATTACATTATTTCAGACCACCCCTGATAAAATTTAGAAATTGATTTTACCAGATAGGCTTGCCAATGTGTGAAATGGCAATTTTAGAACCGAGGCGAGAAACGTAATAAAATTTAATGCCCACCCCGTAAAATCAAAATCATAGAAAATAAAGAATAATAAAATTAATTAATTAATAAACCGTTGTCGATATACTTAGTTCTAAAATTTATAATTGGATTGTCTTCTCGCAATTTTTCTGACTTGGAAATTTTCATTGAAATGCTTTTGCACAATTTTCATGCGACTTCAAGCAATTAAATTTACATTTATTTTATTCTTTGTACGCTGTCAAGTTTAAAGTAAAACCGATAATAGCAGATGGTTGGCAAGCCTAACTGATAATGAACGAAATTAAATGTACGCAATAACATCAATTAATTTTATTAGATAGTTCAACCAACTGATAAAAGTTAATTATATCGCAGTATATGATTTTTTATTTCAGTAAATATCTAATGACACCTATTCCATAATGAGTAGAAAAATTAATTATAAGTACAAGGTATTTTTGAAGTTCGCAAAACCCATGCAATTGCATATATCTTCGATTATACTTGCGGGAGCAACGTATAATTTAGTTGATTTGTAGACCTGTTGTATGGGGTTGTAATGAGTTATAGGAGATGATGGAATCGCTTCCCATTCTGTCATAAAAACTATCCAATCCGAAATATATTTTCGCATGAGTACGATATGAGCTGCCATCTAGACTTAAGTTTCCGAACTACACGTTAACCAAATTATGAGTTGTTCCCGCAAGTATAATTGAAGATAAGATACGATGGAGATAAGATAAGATAAGAATCTATGTATAAATACATAGGTTCTTCGCTGATTCTGGATGATTAAGGCAGTTATCAGTCTGGAAATATTGCAGAAATAAACAAGTGAATCTTCCTGGGAGTATGGAATAAATACCTTCTGAAGTTTCTTCATCAGGAAAGTGGTATCTTTGGAGATAGTAGTTTTAAAACTTGGATTTTTGATACCAGAATTTATGCAGATTACCTCTTATGATCCAAATATACCACCAATTATCTCATTTGCATCTCTGAATGTGCTCCGTATCTTTTCTTATCTAAGCCACGGTTTGTTAAAATCATTATCTTAATGCTTGCTTTTAGGCTTGGCACGTTATTATATGGATGTCACACTTCAATGCTTCAGAGTTTATACTGGGGTTATACCGAGTTTATAATTGCCTTCATGGGAGCACTGTTGGTGTAGTCATGGTCCTCCCCATACCTGGTGGAAAAGATCTGAATTCGAATCCCGTCGATGACGTGAGGAATTTTTATGGGTCTTTTTTCACAACGTGGCTGAGTTAGTTGGTCTCAGGCGAGGGTAGTTGGTTTTCGCCGGAAACTAGGGTTTTACGTCCAGCAAACAGCAAATAGACCTCAGAACACACGCAATTTACACACATATATGATGCAATATGGACTAAATTGCTGATGCGCCTAAAACTCTACAGCAGCGGGATATCCGGCAATGTAGTCGCACTCCTCAAAAGTCTGCTATCTAGGCGAATGCTCCACTTTACATGTAATAAAAGTACAGTCTGTAAAAGCGCAGATGCAGGCATCCCACAAAGTGGTTCCCTCTCTGCCCTGCCTGCTATTCGCTGCAATATTATTATTACTATTATTATCAATTTATTTCTCTGTTGAGGAGACAACTTGAGCCAATCCATAAGTGGCATATTCGTGCCGTTTATGGATCAAGTTCCAGCGTTCTTATCATATGCTAATGATATTTTACCCCAGGGGTTCACATCTGGTGAGTATGGGTTTGGCGCACACCTAGGGTCCTGAGCTAGATATCACCACCCTTCTCTTTCTTGGTGATTTACTTTTACTTACTCTCTCTCAGGGGTAATTCAGAAAATTTTTTTTGGCTGGTGCAGTAAAAGCCTCAGGCTTCCTTGCACTATATGGCTAAATATAATAACAATAATACAGTATTGTGTGTTATTTGCCATACCAACTCCAGGTCGTTGATCCCCAAACAAGACAAGCCGCCTCAGCTGTAAAAAACTACGTTATTACATTCTGTGAGTATGCCAATTTTTTTTTTCCTGTCAGTTAATCCAAAGAAGTCAAGCTATCTAATCGTTTCTCTCAAAGTCTGATGACGTCCGCTGATGATACCTTATTACTTTCAGAATTAGCAGGAAAGGTTACGCTTCCAGTGGGAGCCACTGGAAGTGTAGATCTTAGGAGTAATCCTTGATGCGAACCTCACATATAAACAACAAATCCAAGCTCAGTACTCCATAGCCTTGCGAACCTTCTGAGCAATGAAAATAGATCTGTGCAAAACTCACAATAAACAAACAATCAGGAAATACCTCGAAACGTACTTCTCTAGAGTGCTCTCCTATGCCGTGGAAATTTGGTCTGCCTCAAGAAACTATGGGATCTCGAATTCTGGGTGCTGAAGTGGGCCAACTTGTGGTCTCACCAGATCTACACGACATCCAAAGCTGCATTATGCTCCAACCTGCAATACACATCCACAGAGCCCATGTGGGGAAAATAAAGGTATTCTTTCATCTGTTTTCATCTAAGCATGATCATATGAACATCTGGAACACGGATGGTTGGCGTTTGCCAGGAAAACACCTTCGCAGTTACTCCCTTTTTGTGTTCAAGGCTCCAGAGGTTACCAAGTTTCAAGAGACACTTCCCAAATGTGACTCGATATGATTTATCAATTCACCTATGGTGCATCGATAAATCATATCGAGATGACATCTTGGGCTATCTTACTGTATGTAAAGGACAGGTGTGCGAGTGCCGGTCCTAGTATGCTGATGTCATTTTATGCTATGCTTAATTTGTAGTCTTGCGTGTTTTAATTACAATGAATTTTATATTCTCATATTTTGCTTCTAATGGTCGTTTTGTAGTTGAACTTTGTATTTCTGTGCTTGGTCACATGCATAGTTAACGTTTTTGTAAGAGTCCTCTGGTTATCTGTGCATGGAATCACAAATGTATACCATTTAACGTATTAAAGAATATTATTATTATATAGTAAGTACAATATAATTAAATAAGACATATTGAATATCGATTTTACGAAATAATTCATCTAAAACTAAACACATTTAATGCTTTCCTTTTTTCTTTCTTGCAGGTATTTTGTGCTAATAACATTGAGTCGTACGGAAGACGCAAAAGGGATATCGGGACCCCTCAATTTTATTCCGCTAATGGTACGTGGTCCGCTATTGCTCTTAATGGCAGCAAGAATACTGCTGCAGCTTCAACTAGGGATAAGGACTCCATTTTAGTTCCTCAAACGGCATTCGTTCGAGAAGCAATCCCTCACAGGTATCCAGATGAGATGGTTCCTCCAGTGTCATCCGTTTCCGGTGCGCTAAATGGACAAAGACAGGATACAAAGCCACCCCCCCTCTCCAGGCCTTTGACCATCGTTAAAGTAATTGATTCCCGCAACCAGACAAACGGAAAATTGTTTTCCCAAAACGTCTCATTTATTTCCGCTCATTCTGGATCGGCAGATCAGAGAGCGGCACCGCCTGTCCACTTATACTTATCTTCACCCCGCCCAGAGAGCTATGAAAGAAATCACACTCGACCAAATCACAACCATCAGATTTATGGCCATCAAAATGACTTTGCCAACCTTCATAACACGAGCAGTGGTCACGGCCAACAGAACAACCATCACGGCTCACTAAATATGGCCGAATATCCGGGATACTTAAGCCATCGCGAGGATATTGGTCCGAACCCAGTTCTTAGTGATAAAACAGTTCGGAAAGGCGGCAATTTTGACTTCAGCCATCCGAACGAATCTTTTGTTCCATCTGAGACCGGTATTGGCAGGTCCATACCAAACCCACAGGACGAAGGTGAAATCAACAGTCGATCCATGCGAAAACCACCGGATGGAGGCCAAACCATGGAGAACAGTAAGCACATGCCACACCCACCTGGAGATGAAAATCCGAAATCGTCTTCATCAAGCGGAGAAATTGTTAACAAGCCTGGCAACCTGTTATTGTCCACTGAAGGAGCTGCGAAGGCTCATACGAGCACACCGGAACTTGTAGTCACGAATGATAGGCCTGTCCCAGTAGAAGTGCCCCTGTCGTTAGCCATCATGGTCGGAGATGACTCTGGGACGGAACTTGAATGGGATAAAGACTCCCAAGACCTTGATGACGAGAGTACAGGTAAGAAATTAGTCCTTGAAATGTGTCATATCGTAAATTGCATTGTGAAAGTGGGCTCGTCTCATTCTCTGTTTTGGTTTCAGATCTGATCGAAAAGAATTCCAACATGATATGCACATCTATTCCAACAATAATCGCCACCGCCATCACGCTCTCTGTGCTTCACGTGGGGGTGATCGTAGGAGCGTACTTCTGCTACAGATGGCACCGGAAGAATAAAAGAAAAAAAGAATTCAAAACCAGCATGACATTTCCAGAACCTTCCAGTTCATCAAGCAGTAGAGACAACAGCAGCAGGGAGATATATTACGGAGGTCCGGAGGTGACATTTAAGAATGTGTACGGATCGTACGAATCGCCTCCGTAAATCTAACGAACATTTTTGTGTAAAGTTTTCAGTGTAAACTGTCTTGTTGAGAAAAACGTCTTTTTTTTTTTTTTACTTAAATGTCATCATGACTACAATTACTGTTATTTGAAACTGTGTCCAGTGTTTCAGAGAAACATTTAAATACCCAAATACGCTCGCGCATGCGTAGAAACAAAAACATATATACAAAAATGTCAGTCATTTTAAACCATCTCCGCGAACGACTGTGATAAAAAAAAAAAAAAAAAAAATTTCAAAGTATTGTTGCACGAGGTGAAGTGTGCCACGGGATCACTGACGTCATCAATTCATTGTGACCATAAATGAAATTATTTGTTTTTAATAAAAAATACAACAGTGGCTGGCTGTGTTGAGTTTCCCGAAGACACTACGGTTAGAACACATTTTTTGGAAGCTTTTTGATAACTGCTTTATTAAAAAGAAAAAAAAAAAAAAAAAAAACTTTGCGTTTTATCAGAGGCACAAAAAATGGCATACTTTTTCTCCGCAAAAAGCGATAAGGGGTTCCTATTCGGAAATTCTTAACATTTTAAAATAAATATTCAAATTTATACAAAAGTTGCAGCGTTCCAAACCAGTCCAAGTGTAAAGAAAGTTTGTTAGCTGGAGGCGTCACATAGATTCGATTTTAAAAGTCAATTGAGGAGACTCGGCAAGATGTCTTTAGACATGCGTAAGTAATCTTGTTATAACATCCTCAAGTTAGACTACGAATAGAAAAGTGTGCTGTCCAGATGAAATAGACTCCAGTGGCATCGTATTGGAACCACCAGAGGAAATCTGTGGTAAAAAATACCTCCGAGCTTCGACTGTTTTCGCCCGCTCAACTATTCCAATGTTATAATATTCAGGAAATATATTTTGCGTCGCTGTTGGAGATATTACCGCGAAGCAAACGATTTTATATGTTAGGAATAATCTTTAGCGTAGTTCTACCAGATCTACCAATGTGTTTTCCCACCATTGTCTTTATTACAATGAAAGAATTTTTAAGTTGCGTTTTTTTGGGGGGGGAAATGCAGTTTTTAATTCTTAGAACAGCGTGTACAACGCCCTCTGGCGATCTTGTTCCGAATGGCGCATAGGGAAACTTTCTTCTGTTTTTCTTGTAGAAGATGACGTCACGAGAGACGCGCTAAACCGATTAGGCAGGTGCTTGGATTGTTTTCGTCTAACACTTCTGCCGAAATCGATGAGACACGAAAAAACAGAGAGGCAAACCAACGAAAAGCTTGATAAGAAGAGGAAATAAGATTAAAGAAAGGGATAGGAAAGAAAGCTGGCAAGAAGTCAGTCACAAGGAAACGAATTCAGTTAGCTAGATCCGAAGCCGGTAGGGGAGAGCAGGATTTGTGTGAGAGCAGAGTACCCTAATGTTATTGTCAACAGACGTGTAAGAGTTTTTTTTTTTTTTAATTTCTTTAGTACTCTCTAGAGTTTGCAGCACAAATGATCAATGAACACCTAATGTTTCTTAATAATTATAGTGCACTATTCTCAAGAAAACCGCCAACCAGTTTAGTATAATATAAATCAAAAATCGTGATTGTAGTCTATTCTTGGGGTATTATTCCATCACTGGTAAACCGTTATTCCTTTTCAGCAACAACTTTTTTGTAATTAAAAACCTATTTTTTTACGTCAATATTTATCATATAAGAAGGTATAAAATGCATATATACTGCTCAATCAAAACATAACCACCTTCGTGTTCTAGCAATCGGCCATTCTCCCCGCTTGGTGGTACATTTGTCGCGGTGAGAACCTGTAAAGGTGATACGGCAGGTTCGTGGAATGCGGCGATATGAAGTATCGTGTTGATCGACGCGTGCAAGGGCCGTGATCTGACGAACTTTGGAAAAAGGCATGTTTGTAGGGTACCAGTTGAAGGGTGGCTTTATTACGGAAATGCGAATCTTGTGGGGTGCTGCAGTTAAGGTTTTCCAAGAGTGGACGATACAGTAGACAAGCAGCAGTCGCCCACACCTCATAAATGGTCGCGGTGAATGTAGGTTAACCCGCTTTGTGCGAGCCGATAGACAGAAAATGGTGAAACGGATAACCAGTACCACTAACAATGTTTCATGAACCACGGCTTACAGCCACTCATTGTCAACCGCTCCTGAAGTTTACGTCTGAATGGTGTCATTGGACCATTGACGACTGGAAAAAGTTTGCTTTTTTCGATGAATCACATTTCCTGCTATGCCGTGTGGACGGTAGATGGAGGGTATGGCGACAAACTGCGGAATGAATCACTCCGATGCCCTGGCCCAATAGAAAGAGGCAGGTGGCGAGTGTGTTTTGGTATATTGGGGGATGTTTTCCTAGGAATCTCTCGAAGTCCTCATACTCAGACTCTGAATGTTAAAAACTGCTAAACCACGATAACTCCAGTAGGATAATGCTCCCTGCCACGTTGCCGGTATTATTCAAGAGTGGTTCGCCGTACACGAAAGTGACAACCTTGGACGCAGGATAAGAATCCCATAGAACATCTCAGGAGTTACGTGGATCGGCAGGCACGGCGTTTGAATCCTCCACCACGGATTATCTGGATCTACAGGACTCAATCCTGGCGACATGGTACAGCATACCTCCTGTAGCTTTCCGAAGCTTCATAGAATTCAGACTCGCTGTGGGGTGGCGGTAGTGGTGGCAAGAAGATATGCCCACTATTAGGTAGGTGGCCATAATGTTTTGACTGGACAGTGTATATAGTACTGAAACTGATTATACTGTTACCTTTACAAATTACATCCTTATATGAAATAATGTTTTAACCTGTTCTGAAAAAAACAGATTGATTCAGTAACGGTAAGCCTGTTTGAAGTCTTAACTTGTATTATTTCTATAGCAACTCTCCATCAACAGATTCTGCTGAATACTCTACCTTAACACCAATGACTCAGTTGTTGAGAGGGGAGGATTGGTGTTTTAAGTGTATGAAGCTAAAACAGCTGTCAACCCAAAGTTATTTAAATCCCAGCCTTAATAAAAACGAACTATCTTTGCAGTTTTGACATCTTTTCGAAGCGATGGTGTTTACGGATAAATCAATCCTATTTGAGATTACTTTGATTGATTACGCTCTCAGACCTTTCGTTTTTCGTGAGTGCTTCGAAGTTCAAGCAGTTCGAAAAGGGATGATTGTTTTTTCTTTTTTCTTCCCCTTCTCCGTCCCCTCACCGTGTGAAAGTACAGAAACTTTCTCCACTACCAAAGACATCTTGACAAAGTGCACACCGTTGAAGTGAAGGAGCCGAGCTCACGGAAGCAATCACAAAAGGCACGCGAAGCAAATGTGGAGAAAAGTCTTCCCTTAAATCGTGTGGTTGCTGTTTTGTTGGCTGGAAATGTGTTGTTAGTCAAATCGTTTCCTCTTCTGATGCATCTAAAATCAGATTTAAATATCTTTCTCACAGTTCCTCTTTTTCTTTTCTTTCATCAAATATTCACCCGAAAGTGGCAGCACAATTTCCAACAGAGAACTGGAAACTCGGCATAGCCAAGAGCAACAGCGAAGAATACTTTTTGAATTTTTTTTTTTAACTTTTTAAGAATTGTTTCAAATAATTTGAAATTACGCATTTGGTAATGTTTGTTTAAAATAGTACAGATATCAGACGACAGATGGCAGCTCAGGTTACACATTTCGATTAATGGAAAATATTCACACGCGGGTTGTTAGGAATACGATAATTAAAGCGAGGCTAATTCAACGCATTAATTATTTTTACTGGCATTACGTATGGTAACAATTTCAAATGGGAGTTACTAATACTTTTATGACACGATTTCTGCTAAACGAGAGGATGACAAATGCAAGTGCTGATAGTTAATTCTGCGGTAATGGAAATGACGCGAAAGCTCCAGTTCATTAAAATATTAATCGGTAACTACATCTGAAATACATTGCGATTGTAAATCAGAATAAAATACATTATACTTATTCACATAAATACGTCACATTTTTAATGTTACCAGGAAAAATATTCGCAGACAAAACTAAGATCACAGAACAGTGGTTCTGGAAATGCTTGAAACAGTGGAAGGACCACTGAACTTATTCTACGATTAATTTTTCTAAATGTATTTTTTATTTTATTTATTTATTTTTTCTAAATGTATTTTTTCCTCATCGCATTCTTAAAAACGGAAGTTCAATTACTTTTTTACAATAAAAAAGTAATTAATTAAATAAAATTAACTGTACAGGTCACTAAGACCAATTATCGTTCTCTAAGGTGTTCTATCAATTTCGAGAACCCGAGAAAGTAAGATTTCTCCTAAAAAGCAAATCGTACGAAGAGGACGAAAATTTTATTAGTTCAAGTCGCGCGCTGATATTTTAAAATTTAAAGCCAATATTTTAATTCCTTAATACGTACTTGGTAAGTTCAATAAAAATCGATACGAGGTGTGAAGGACCTGAGTTTAAATCTCGTCAATGATGCGAAGAATTTTTATGGACTTTTTTTTTTTTTTTCACAATAGCTAAGTTAGTCCGTCTCAGGCGAGTGTAGTATGGTTTTCCCTCCCGGAATGTTGGGTTTTTTGTCCAGCAAATAGCAATTCGCCCGAAATTTAAAGACGACATATATTTACACTTATTCACATTAGCGCAATATGACCTAAGTTGCTGATGCGCCTAACACAAAATTTAAAAAAAAAAAAAAAAAAAACACCCACTCAGCTGATTGGAGTAGCGTTCATAACTCAATATAATAGGCAACGCCGCTGATTGCAGTTTGTGAAGTTTGGCTTATGAGTCACCGCTCTCTCATGAAAATCCTGGCTATGGAGCTCTGGACATAGTTCGTACAGATTCCAAACCTTTGTTGGCGCTTTTGAACTCTGTTGATTATTTTGCAGAGTTGTTTCACGAAATTGTCGTACTACACTTCCTAACACCCTTTGGTCACATGGAGTGAGCCTCTGTGGTCTTCCTGTGTATGTTGCTGGACTGTGGTGAGGTAAGGTATTTTAGTGTCTAACGGCTCCTGGGATTTCTCCCAACTCCGCGGGTGTACATTGTATCGGGGCCAGAGATTTGAAGTGTGTGGTGATCATGTGCTGTATATTGTGTTGTGCCCTTTGTTCCTCCGGTCTATTAGCCGCCGAGCCCCTAGTGGGACCCGACGTTACCACACCGTGCCACGGGAAGGCTGACCGGGTGTACCACTGATGCTAGAATACTCTGGCGGGTCCTGCCACCCACTTTCCTGGGATTTCAGTGGCTAGGACCAGATTTGAGAATGAGATGATCGCTGTTTCTTGAGCAACAGTTGTAATTTTAACAGAGCGTAGGGTTGTTCACTGATAACTTGTTCTAGGGTCAAATAGGTCGGGCAATAATTTTAATGTATTTATATTTAGACCTGTGGGGCATATATATATATTAAAAAAAAAAAACCGTTGTTCAAGAGAAAAGTAAGGGAGGAAGGCAGAAGACTGGAGGGAAGGAAACAGAAGAAGGGGGCAGACAGGGAAGGTGGCCCCTGATGACAGCGTGGCATGCCCAGTGCCTCACCAGAGAGAAGAGTGGGGTAGACAAAAAAAAAAAAAAAAAAAAACCACCTCCCCACAAAAAAAAAAAAAAAAATCATTGTGTAAGAGAAAAATAGGGGGGGGGGGCATAAAAGGACGGTAGGAAACAGAAGAAAGAAGCCAAAGAGAGAGAGAGAGAGAGAGAGAGAGAGAGAGAGAGAGATACCCTGCAAGTGTAGGGTAGGTACAGCTAGCACGGCCAGTCAGTTGGAGCCGACACTTGGTGGAAATCCAGCAGTGTGAGTGCTGCTATGGTGGATGGGTTATGTTCAGAAAGGTCTAGTCCAGGTGTCGTCATTGGGACTCCATTTGGTGAGTCTGTGTCGCATCCAGACTGAAGGCTGGTCTTGTAGTCCATGATAACGAATAGTGGGGTGGTCAAAACCGAGAGTCCAAGATATGATGGTCAAGTCCAGGGATCGATTGTAGGTCTCTTCTTGATGAGATGTGTCACGTCTGGTCGGGAGAAGTTGGTCCAGTAATCAATGATGAGGAATTTGTCAAGGTATGTGTGGACCCTGTCTTTGATTGCACTGCTAGTATTGTCCCAACCAAGTGGGGAGACCAGATGACTACTTGAGATGTGAGGGAGCAAGTTGGGTTCTGTACTCCGGATGGTTTGTTGGTCAAGTCTTGTGTAAGTTGGTCCAAGGCATTAGCATCCATGTCTCAATGATGCGCAGCAACAGTTGTCAGTCATGGTTGTTATGACCTATCGATTCGGATGCTAAGGTGGTGGTAGCGCTTTCTGCCTGGTAAATAGGTCCATTGCAAATTGAGTCAAGGCTCTGTAAGTTTCTTCATTCTGTAGGGTGAGGTGTTCTTGATTTTGGTAGTTGAAGCGTAGTCTCCCTATTAGAATCCTCCTGAAGTCCTCGTAGATTTCACAGCTGTGGGCAAGATCTGATCCTCTCCACAGTGGCAGCTGGGTGAGTCTGAAATTCTGAAGTCATGTAGTTTTTTCTGGAAGGAGCCATGTCCAGTGAGGAGGTAGGTAGCATAGAGTCCCGGTAAAAACCAGACAGGTGTGAGGGGGGTAGGAGGCTGGACTGTGGTAATACCATTAAGCTTACATTTCATGGTAACATCGCCGACAATCGAATTTTGATGGTGTAGGTTTTTTTGCAATTGGCGAATCGACAAGCCAGTTACTTGATATTCGACAATAACACTCCTGTGGAAATAAATTATCTCGCCTGTATGTGCCGTGACGAGAAAAACTAATTTGTATGCTTTCCTTATATATTTATCACCAAAGGGAAATCACAGCAAAAATATTGAAATTTTGTGGATAAAGTGCAAATCCGCTGTTAGGAAATGAATTCGCTGTTTTTATGAAATATTGCTGTAGTTTCATATTTCATTTTATATATATTCCTTTCCAAAAATCTTTTGGGAAAATCGCATAATCTTTAAGAGATATATGCGATCTTGTTTAAAAAGCTGTGTCACTGAAATTGAGAAAAAGATTGAAGACAGTTGAGTAGAGTCCACTTAACGTAAAATCACATAGGGCTCGGGGGGGGGGGTTATTATTTCTCGCAGAGTGTCATGAATTGATATTAACTAAGCTTTGTTGGCCTCTTGTGGAGAATAGGTAATGATAAAGATTTAAGTTAGTTGATATTAAAGAAATCAGGACAGAGATTCGCACAGTTCTCACTTTCAAACAGTTATTAATTGGCCCGCCTCACTTTCGAACAGTTAGTTTCCAATTTCAATGTGGAACGGCACGTTCTTCTTTAGCATAATACAAATATATTTCACTTTCAAAGTAATTGGAGCATAAGTGTTACACTTCGCAACAGTTCCATTATAAAACCGAATTGAAAATGCTTCTTTTTTAAACAGTTCCTAAGTGAACATAGAACAGTTACTAATTGAAACAGTTCCTGGAAGAGTTACTAATTGGAACTATTTCACTTTCGAATAGTTCATAAATGGAACTGCTCCTAAATCGAACAGATTTTAATTGACGCTGTACCGTTTTCGAAATTTTATCAATTGTAACCGTACCATTTTCGAACACTTAAGAATCGTCCGAAAAAGAAACAGTTCATTGGAACTTTTCCAAATAGTTCGAATGTGCTTGACAACTGGGCTACGTTTACTTGGAAATGTACCACTTTCGAACAATTATTACGTTTCCAATTTCGAAATGGAAAATAGTGTTCCACTCTGCGAAGATTTCACTCTTGAACAGTGCGTTCCACTTTAGAACTTCACATTTCATTTGAACTGTTCGAAAGTGAAAATGGATCCCTCTAATGGAAATGTTCTACTTTTGAATTGTTCCTAAATGGAACTGTTCCAATGCACTTTGGAATGGCATGTTCCAATTTAAAATAGCGTGTTTCGCTTTTGAATAGTGTTTCGCTGTCGAATATGTGGAACGGTTCCACATTCCAAGAGTTCCTCAGTAGAACTGTTCCATCTTCCAGCAGTTCCACATAGGAACTGCCGGAAGATGGAACAGTAGCACTGTTTTTCGTGTTTCACTTTCATGAACTGAAGAAACTGGAACTTTTCTTACCTTGGTACTCCTGCAACTGTCCTAGTTGGAACTGTTCCTCTATTGCACAGTGCGCTCTAGATCAATACGCATGAGTGCACAATGTTTCACGATCAAACTTTGAAAAGTAGTCTGATTCTCAGGGCGTTAAAAAACAATTGGAATGAAATAAAATGAAGAAAACGGACAACTTAGAAAAACAGAACTAAAAGTATATCCCGTACTTAGTAGTAAAAACCAGTCTGAATTCTTTTATTTTTTCCAATTTTCTCTTATTAAACTCTCAAGCCGATGTTTTACGTCCTATCCAGCGCGCTCATTTAATTAATTTCTTCAGGTATTTCTAAATAATTTGAATTGATTTTTAAAGAATAAAAGACATTCTGTGCTACGAAAGAAACTACAAACATTTCGTTCGTTCTTGGTTTTCTCTTGGCACAAAAAAAAAGACAGAAAAGAAGAAACTAATTTGTCATTGCACGAAAGATAAGTTTAAAGTAATAACTGCTCGAGTGACAGGAGAAGATCGATGCTGTTTGGACGCTCCGGGGAAGAAATGTAACAGAGAAAGCAGCCCAGGTTTAGTAATTGATGATTTTCGCGGCAGAAGAGCATTTTTATTTATTAGAGAGAGAGAGAGAGAGAGAGAGAGTACAATATTTAGCTGGATAGCTAAAGAAAGCAAGATTCTTTACGAGTTCAAATTACTAGCCTCGACAGCACAGGTGATTTGTAAAAGTACATCTATTTCCCGAAACGTAGTGCAAAACAGAATTAATTATTCCAACAACTGTTTTTACTCGGGATCAAATGAATTAATTACTATTATTTTGCGAAGTAATAGTGTTCAGAAGCGTTAATAAACTTAAGGTTGAATCATTTTGAGCTAAACTGAGTCGTTAGAGTCATTTGAACTAAAATGAGTCATCCTTTAGCTTAGATAAACCAAATTCATTGATGGCTCAGATGACTCCACTAATTCCAGTTATCACAATGATAGATAAATATATATTGTCTATGCAGAAAACAGTAACTAAAGGTTTATTGAGAACTAATAAATAGGATAAAACAAGTACAAATAAATAAAATGAGCACAGACGCTTTCGAGACTAAGGGTCTCTTCTTCAGCCATAAAATACGCTACATATGGAATCAAGAATATGCCGGGCGTGGTCATGCCAGACAAACAAAGAGCGTGCACGAGGTTGATGCACGCAATAGTAGGAATATTCATTGGGCAGAACTAGGTACTTGTTGCTGCGAATGTAGGATGCGCAAATGAGGTGTATGCCAACGCTTGTCAGCTATCCTATCAATACGGGACCATTGTCTGTGCCCATTCCAGCTCCATGGACGACAGGCGTAGTGAAATTTCGAAAATAAAGGCCGACCTTACAAGCTGTGGCTATCCTGCTCTTGACAAATGTTCTTTGCAGTTTCGTGAGCTTTCCGCCCCCCCCCCCCTCCCAATGACGAGACGATCTCTACCGCCTACATCCATATTACTCAGGCGTTTCAGAACGCCTTTCTAAGATCCTGCGTGGGCACCGGGTGAATGCTTGCAGCTTTCCGGTAGAAAATTACGATCGCATGTCTCGAGGGCGAAAATATCCATCCCCTCCTTTTTACAAAGCGGCTCGATATACCGCATCACCTGCCATGATTGCGGCAACTGATATGGGAGTAACTGCCAGGAAACTCCAGGACAGCATCTCAGAGCATGAAGGGCCATCCAGTCTGCTGACTCCGCGCACTGCAGTTGCAGAACACTCTTGGTCGTTGCAGCACGACCTCAATCCCCGACTTGATACCGAGATCATTGGTCAATCACGTCACTACGATCAACGGTTGTGGCTCGAGTCACTTGATATATCCGGATGCCATAGTGTTTTCAATCGCAATAGAGGCGTGCGCATGCACCCAATCACAGAGGCAGTTTTCTTACAATGTGACAAGCGTTGGCATGCACCTCATGTGCGCACCCTATATTCGCAACAACAAGTACCTGGTTCTGCCCGGTGAATGTTCCTACCATTACGTGCATCAACCTCAGCAGCGTGTTTCATTTGCGAACAGTTCGAAAGTGGATTTCTTCAGTGGAATTGTTCCATATTCGAACAATTCTTAAGTGGATTTGCTGCACTTTCGAGGATATCCACCTTGGAACAGAATATTCAGCTTTCTAACAGCTGTCGAATAGTTCCTAAGTGGAACCGTTCCACTTCCGAAAAGCTCCCGATGTGGATTGCTTCATTTTCGAACATTTTCCTGTTCAGTGGATTTCATTGAATGACATTTTCTGAAGTCGCCGAATTAAAATGGCTGAGTGTCATTTTTAGATGAAATACGTCATTCACCAGATAAACGTGCTTGATTTATCTCAAGAAAGAACAGCGAGAACGAGCACAAGAAAATTCACTTCATAGCGGGAGTTAATTGTAACAATTTTATAAAACAGAGGAAAAGTTCCCATCTTATAACACGTTCCTTCAGATGTCTCTCCCACCGAATATTGAATGTCTTTCTCCTGGCCACGCCAAGAGAAAGACATTCAATATTCTGTGGTTTTTCGTCCAACAAACAGAAAAACACATGCAGTTTACAGACAATATACACGGAGCAACATGGCCTTAGTTGACGATGCTCTTGAAATCCAAAACAACAACAACAACAACACCTACAATCAGCCAGTCATTTATAATCAAAGGACAAGAGTCTTTCGTTTGTTCTATTTTTGTTTTAGAGTTAATGTACCTTTTTTTTTTTTCTCAGTTGGATCATGATGCACAAGCCAACCACTTCGAGGGCCTTGCCCCTAGGTCGAGCCTGATAATTTCCACAATCACAAGTGTTAGTATTCTTTTGTTTTCGGATTACATGGAGAACCGTGCATTTTGTGACTGCCAAAGAAATAATAAAATACGAATCTTCGTGTATTTGCAACTTTGTGTTTAATAAAGGAAGCCAATGATTTGTTAAAGGGTGGAACCATGTTTAAATAAAACGTTGATGTTTGCCTTTCGCATAAAACTAACAGTTCAGGACAATGTACAAAGTAATTTCATGACAATGTACAAAGTAATTCTTGGAATCCACAGAGGGTACGCAGGTTCTAAGGCAAGGGTTGATCACCGCTTGATTATTTACGGCATCAACTTCTCACAGTCTGCAAGACACACCTGCAAAACAAAGACATGATACTAACTGGTATTATTTTGTTGATATAAATGGAGAGGCTAAAGAATTCTTTACTACATTCATTGGCCAAATGATTAAAAACCTTAATTCATTATCAGTAGAGCCCTCTTGGTGTCTGAGAGAACCTAGCTGCAGATTTGGCGGATGTTTCAAGGATATTCTCAAATAGATCCGAAGAATTAGGCAGCTAGGGCAAATAATGGAAATCTTGGGAATGTTTCTTGAACCATTCAGATACAATTTTTGTCCGATGGATAGTTGCATTTTCGTCATGGAAGAATCCACCGCAATCCGGGTAAAAATGAGGCATTAAAGTTTGTCCGCTGCAACAGAAAGATATTCATTGGAGGCAACGCAACACGACCTTCTAACAAGATGAGTCGGTCCAGTCAATACCAACAGAACATCTCCCATAATATGATGCCATCTCCAGCGGTTTGTGTGATGCGCACGGGACACGGTTTGGATGCATGGCTTCATGAGGTTCACACCACACTTTCACCCCATCATTGCTCAAAAAAGGGAAAATCGAGACTCCTCAGACCACGTGATCTTTTTACACTGTTCCGCAGTTCAGTCTTGACGTTGGAGGCAGCACTTCAGTCGAATCTTTCGATTTTTTGCAAAGACGTGGCTTTCCTATTAATACACAACTAGCAAATCCCATATTCTTCAACTCCCACTGCACAGTGGACCTTCCATTTTGACTCACAATTCTCTTAAAATTCCTGAAGGTCTCGCTATTGGAATACCGACTTCCTGCCACATTTCTTCCTTTTGGACTCGTCTTCTGTTCATTCATTTTATACTTTTGAGATGGTTGCTTAAAGACACACAAGTGATTTCTTTTGTTTTCTCAATTGTGGCTCGTGATAAACGTGCTCCAACAATAACTCCTTTTAGAAAATCGGAAAGATCACCTGTCTGTCCCATAATCGGCTCGACTAAGGAGCCCCAGGAAAGGGTATATATTATTTATCTGATACTAAGGAACTTGTGATCATACCATCCAAAAACTACATTCGTATACACATTTAATTATCTGTTGACTCCAATTGTAGGTTTCTAAATTTTTGTGAAGTCAGTGTACATCCACAATAATACATTTTCATTTACAGAAAGAACTGGATAGAGTTCGATTTTTTACCAATGAAAGCGAAGCCAGGACAACAATGTAGAAACAGACGACACAAGAAGTCTCCAAAAGTCCTTCGATGATTTATGACGCCGATTCACGTGGTTGAGCTCATAAAATGAAAGCAAACGATCCATAAAGGGGGGGGGGGGGTGCAAAAAAAAGCTGCTTTTTACATTGAAACAAAACTGGTAGAGTTAATGTTATTAATGATCGTTGATTAGTGCGTATTTGGCTACGAATAGGAGCAGACGACTGTTTTTCTTTCACAAAAGTGTCAACACTCTGGCGAAGGATAAACTTCCTCCCGTTTAATTACGGATTCCTCATTAGACGGCTGCGTTAGTAAATCGCCATTATCGACGTCACCTCAAGCGCGTCCTTTGCAGCCTGTTGACACTCGCTGGATCCCAGGAAAAGATGGCGAAGAAGAGATTACACCGGGTTTCTGTGTTTACCTTTGTTTGACTGGCTAATGAAACTTGGCGTTTTGCCAGAGGTTAATTGTTCACGAAGCAACCAAACGAAGCTTGATGCTCGGAAGCCACGCCAGGAGATAGTTATGACTTACTACAGTTTGACATTTCGAACTGTTGATATTGAGAAAGGGAAGGTAAAGGCCAAAGATACATACACCGAACGCCATGTCCAATGATAATGTGGGTTCGTTGCACACAGTCACGGCCTCGGGAGGTATGTAAAGTAATGTGATCGCATTAATTTTGCCTCTCTACGGGAATATTCGTTTGTTTGTATTTTATAAAAAATATCGTCTGCTCTTTGTCGTATCACCCATTTATATGGAACTTGGTGCGCGTGTTGGATGAAAGCAGACGATTCCTGTCATTGATCTTCGGTTACGTCGAGCACAAACAGCGAGGGGTTGACAAACGGTGAATTACGAGCACTCCTTTTGTTCGAAGTTGTTTTTCTCCACCTTCCAATTGCCGGTGTAGCGATGGGCATCGGACCTTTAATAAAAAAATTAGGCGATGTCTAAGTGATGTGGCAGACGATATGGACCAATTCGTCTGTGATGATATTTCCCAGAGGAGAACCGCGTTAAATAGTGGTAGAAAATTGAGGTCGGACTAAAGGGCGTCATGAATGGGGGCGGGGAGTCAAGAGCTAATTCTGGCCATGGTGAAAAATGCATGATGGGTTCTTTCCTCATGATCTTGTATACGGTTTATGTGAAAGTTAAAAAAGCAACGAGTCAATTGTAATATACACTGCCCTATATTAACATTCGGATATCCCTCCGTTGATATTTGGTCACGACTATAAATCCATACAACTATAAATCCACTCGTACTCTGGCAGTAGTATGATAGCGAATGCAAGGTCCCGCGATCGATGGAGTTAACAGACCTCAAGCGCAGGATAATGATAGGATGCCAAATAAGCAATCGATCTGTAGGTCGACGATTGGTGATGTTATCTGTAGATGGAAGTGGACGAGTGCATAGAGTTGTCCAATCGGAAAGCAGGTCGACGTTGTCGCAGCACATGCCTTCACTGAGGCGATGGGACCAGTACAGTGCGCAGGATGCTGTATGATATCGATTACCAGAGCGGCGCAGATATCCACAAGCTAATTACCCCGATTAAAGTCAGACACCGGCTAGCTTGGACGAGTCAAGAACTGGACTGAACTGGTCGTTGCTTTGAGGGACGAATGGAAGAAAATATCGGAGGACATTTATAAAAACTAGTATAAAATGTTCCACGGACTTGTTCTTATGATTTGTAGCCTTATTTAAACTTAATTTAATGAACAAAGAAGCCTCCGGATCACAGGAAGTACACTGGAGTCGATTTTTGATATCAGTAACTGTGCAAAGAAAGAAAAAAAAAATCGATATTCTTTTTATCATCTAACCTACTTTTTTTTCAACGTGTGCCACTCCGAAACAGCCGGAGCAGTTGTATTCAACTGCTCCGAAATATCCCATTGATTTCGCATAACACTTTGATTGATAGATTATTGCTCGCGATTTTTGGTTTTTATTAAAATTTTCCACGCTGAACCGGCACAATATTTTAATGTGCCACTCTGCGTTTATTTAGAATATATTTTCCAAAATAAACGGACCGAGAGATTTATAACTCCTTGAGAGAGAGAGAGAAAAAAAATCTTGCAATTCCCTCACCTACAGAAAAATCAAAAGGATCCGAACTGAGGTGAAGGGGGGAGGAAACGAGGGGGGATTCGAAGCGCGTTACTCCCCCCCCCCCAGTCAGTAAAAGCTTACAGCCTGTCATATCGTAGCTCTCTAAGGCACGTGATCATTCCAGTCGAAAAGAAACCTGCAGAATTTCCTCGCCATCTTTCCATGATTGCGCAGACAACGCAGATGAAATATATCGCTTGCCGAGAGCGAATGAAATTACCGTATGGTCCGAGGACTTACGAAATGTAACAGGTTCCGCTATAAGTCAGCGTCTGACGTGGCGTAAAAAAAATAAATAAAATAAGGATGGATTCCGGAGCTGACGCATTCGAGGAATGCGAGTTTATGATCCTCGATTCATTTTATTTATCTTTTGATTATTCAGGTGAAATGACGGGTGAACGGCGTGCGGGGGCGCACTTGTAATGAATTTAGTGATTCAGTTTATTCCGGCGATAAAAAAACAGAAGAATCTAATTCCTGTCAGAATGTATATTTTATGCCTCGTAGGAGTTGCTGACAGCTTCTGCCATAAGGTTTCAAAAAAAAGCGTCGTGTGCATCGATGCTCTGCGCACAAAAAACTCGATTTATAAGGAACTGAAGAAAATGTAATTCAGTTTTATCGAAAGTGCAAAGCTTTTGGCGGATTCAGTTCGATCAGATGAAATAAGAATGCGTTAAATGCCATTGTTGGTTTATTTATTTTTCAAAAGACCGTATCGTCTGCAACATTTTAAACTTACATTATTGTTAAAGTATAACAATGAAAGAAAGCGAAGTTGAATAAACATTTGCTTTTTCTCTATTGTTGCACTCTAATTGTTTGGTTGTCTGAAAGATTTTTTGGCTGACAATGTAAGAATGAATGAAGTATAAAACAAGTTTATTTCATTGTTACTTCATTCAACAATTAAAAAAAGGGGGGACGTGTGCCAAGCGCACATAGTTCTATGTGAAACATCTTTGGCGTTTCTTTTAGGTATTTTGATTTGTATATATTGATTACGAAATAACAATGAAATGTAACGAAAATGCGAGACGAAAAAAAATTCTGTATCTATCTTCCTCGCTGTTCTAACCTAAAGTTTGGTCAGGTGAATCAAACCCTTCCATCTTTTTCTATCTTCCCAAATCTTATTTTCTCTCATTTTTCCAACTCTCCCTTCGTTTCTACATCTTCCCTAATCTGATCTCTCCATCTTCATCACAAATTTTCATCTCGAATATTCTTCTTGATGGAAGAGAAATTGTTGACAAATATTTATATTGTTGCAGTCGTATGACTTGTGTTCTTGCATTCATACTTCCCGCAGTTACTACTGTAGGAAGTATGATTGTGACGTCATAATGAAGGTTGCGTGAAAGAATTAAGTAGGAAATATCATAGAACAGATCAAGAAGAACATATATACGAGAGAAAAAAAATACTAAAGCCACATTTATTCAATTCGATTCTGTGTTTTGGTGTCAGAACAGAATAAATTTGTGTTTTCAATGAACAGCGACCATTTTGCATCACGCCCTCTAGTGTAAATCAATATTTCTTTTAATGAGACAGTGGACAAGAAATGTTATTTACTCGGCCGGGTATCAATTTTACTCGCCGGGGGCGAGCAGACGATGCATTTATTTTTGGCCCCGTTACATTACGTCTGCATGGATGTAAGCGCACGAGGAAAACATTCTTTAAAATGAAGTAGATTTCTTGTGACAGTTTTGAAGTTTGGTGGAAAACAAACAGCGCGGCCTTAAGCTCGGATTTGAAACCACAGCCATGAAATCTACAAGCTCGTGTCACGTGATGTTATTTTGATATTCTATCCGGCGAGTTTCATTCGGAGCTGTGTTTATATCTTCGCGGCTCACCAGGCGTAAAATTCCTCTTCTGCCAAGTTTCGTGCGCCTATCTCTATATCAGATTTCATGGACCGCTCGCTGCAGAGAAAGGGATTTCAAAGTTCACCTCCTCGGTGTATCAAAGGGATTTGTAGCGAGGGACTTGCCTCTCCCTTCGCTGGCTCTTCCGTCGGAATACTTTTCGCCAATCGATTCGCTAGTTTTCGTGTCACCTTAAGACTCGGCAACACAAGTGCCTCGCATTCACGGTCCGCGAATGACAAGCGACACCGTAAAAAATTGTTTCTGACCAAATATGGATTTTTGTTTATCCAATGCGACTGGGCGGCATCGCAGTTCAAAATGGTCGTAACCGAATATTTCGCTCCGCAGTGATCTGTCATCGTGATGTGAATCGGGAGTTGTCTCATCGAAGTTTGCGTCCGCGGATAACGATTGCATTTCTTCAGCGCGAGTGGGAATCCGTCTTAAAACAGATAACGAAGATCTGTCGAGTGCATGATCATAAGAGACAATATTTCTCCTTTTTTTGGACACTCTGCTCACAACAGTTGCGATATGATGCTACCAGGTGGCGCTACTGGAGCGAAATTTCAACTAGTAAGAATGGGTTCCATCTTGGTTACCTATGCTACCAGATGGCGCTACTGGAGCTAAATTTCTACTAGTAAGAATGGGTTGCATCTTGGTCATTTCTCTATGCTACCAGATGGCGCTAGTGTAGCGAAATTTCTAGGAGCATGAATGGATCCCATCTTGGTTACTTTTGTGCTATCAGATGGCGCTACTTTAGCGAAATTTCTACAAGTAAGAATGGGTTCCATCATGTTCACTTCTGTGCTACTAGATGGCGACTGAAGCAAAATTTATATGTAGTAGTAGTAGTAGTGGCATGTGATGCAAGAAGGCAAGTGTATGAGCTTATGCAGAATCAGCCAAAAAAAAAAAAAAAATCACACCATTCCCTCCAAATGCCTGTCCAGTTCCTCTTTAAATTTATTCAATCTATCAACTTCCACAACGACAGATGGAAGTTTGTTCCAGCAATTAACCACCCGCTGGCTAAAGGAAAATTTCCGCACATCTATTCTACATCTGTCTTTTCTTAATTTGAATTTATGCCCCCTTAGGTTCGCAATCTGAACAAGTGGAAGGATCCCATCAGAATTCAGCGTGTTCAACCCATTCAAGGCCTTATATACCTCAATCAGATCACTGCGCAGGTGCCTAGTCTCCAGCCACTGCAATTTGCAGAACTTAAGCCTCTCTTGGTAAGAGAATCCCTTCATTCCCCTCACCAATCATGTTGCTCTTCTCTGTACACGCTCAAGCAAATCTACATCCTTCCTAAAATGAGGCCTCCAGACCTGTACGCAGAACTCAAGGCGTGGCTTGACCATTGCCTTATACAGAGGGACAATCACCTCCTTTTCCCTGCTAGCAAAATTCCTATATATCATTGACAAAACCCCATGACCTGCCCTGGCAGCCTGTCTGCATTGCTCAGAAAACTTCAAATCTGCCTGCACAATTACTCCCAGGTCTTTTTCATTTTCTACCACCTTAAGTGTAGTACCACACAGTTGGTACGTTTCTCTGGGGTTACTTCTACTGTCATTAACAACCCTGCCAACCTTTGTATCATCTGCAAACTTTGACCTTAAGCCTGATATACCTTCATCAATATCATTGATAAATATACAAAACAACAGTGGACCCAACACCGAACCCTGTCGGACTCCACTAATAACATTAGTCCACGAAGAGCAGCACCCATTGATTACCACCCTCTGTCTTCTAGCACTTAACCATCCTTTTATCCATTGTAGCAACTTACCCTTAATACCATTCTGCTCCAATTTGTACAGTAGTCTTCCATGCGCAACAATGTCAAAAGCTTTACTGAAATCCAAGTATATGATATCAAAATTATTTTTTGCATCCAGTTGCTTTGTAACCACATGAATGAATGGGTTTCATCTTGCCCATTTTTTATGTAGCTGTTCAACAGGCACCAATTGCATAACGTTTAGTGAATTCGCCACAAACCTTTCTCAAGGTATCTAAAGCGCTTGCGCATACTCAAATATACGATTTATTGTATTGTTCCAAGGAGTTAATAAAAAAGTTTAACCTCAAACAGGTACGCAATGCTCACGGTGATTAAAATGGCATTCTTTTCCACCTCAGTGGCTGCCATCACACGAGATTACACGCCTTCGATGCAGAATGACAGCGGTTGGAGAGTGCATTACTCCACAATAAAGGTTTCGATAGCAGTTCCCCGAGGATTAATTTCTTCTGAGATCAGCGTAAAGTGGTAACATTTCTCGTCGATCCCAAAGACATTTTCTATTCGCATAAAATTCATTCCGAATTCATCGATCGAAACGCGCATTGGGACTTTTATGCTTCGCAGTTGTTGCGAATAAATAAGGTATTGTTCTCCTCCGAAGAGGAGAAATCTTCCATTCACCACCGCCGCGTTATCTTCATCAAACTTAGTGAGAGCTGTCTCGTTGCTTTTACCGAATGTGCCGAAAACTGGTTTTGACTGAAAGGTTTGAATGTATAAAATAAAGGGAGCGAATATTTCATCGGCAGACGATAACAACTTCGATTTTGTCTATTTCATTCACGCGGGTCGCCGGCGAACAATACACGTGCAGTTCTCTGATGCGCGAACACGCGCAGAATGGATACCATTGAAGAATAAATCAGAAAGCGCGGTTGGGTAATAATTGTCACAGATCGAAATTAAACTGATAAGAGCGTTAAAGTTACAGAACATTTTCAATATTTAGAACTCGATGTCTCTTGGCATCGTAAAATAACTTAGATGTACGATAATGTTCCAAAATCAATGTATGTCCATTTCGGGTAAAAACCCATATTACGCACCGCACTAATGAATGCTCCTACTGCATCTTACACTGTACCCGATGACACGACAAATGGATAATCCCGAATAATGAAATTCGAACAGTATTATTTAGTCATATTCACGACGTACACGCTTTAAATACACTCACTGGCCAAAATATATTTCCGAAAAAACAGATAATTTTGCCGATTCAAAGTCATTCGGCGATACCCCCTTCGCCCATCTCTTTGCTCCAACCGTAAAACTTGTTTTCAGCCTACTTTAATTCCGTCTTTACTGATGTTCACGTTCGTGCACGAGCTGTTGATGGTCTTAATTCGCCTACACTTGTCCGGATTTATCTGCGATCAAAAGGGGTCCGGGGGAACTTTGCCCGGGGTATAAATTGTATATTCCGCAGCGTCAAAGCAAAGATGCAATCACACGCCTCGTTAAGTTCTAGTCACTTCTGAATTTCACCGAAAATGGCAGTTTTCTGCGCTTAATTACTTACTAATTACACCCCAAGAATTAACAGAAGCTTCGGTAATTATCATTAAGCTTTTAAGGAAAAACAGGAATATTTAAAACTGGTTAGCGGTAATTATTTCAGGGTAGAGATGAAGTCTGCAGCTGAGAAAAGAATATGCTCCTTCCCCTTACTCCCACTCACGAAGGAGCCTTCAATCCGAATACCCATTTTAATTACTTTGCACTCGCCGATCATTTCGGACACGAGTAGGCGATCGTGTCAAACAGCTTAACCACCCTTCCGAAAATTTTTAAGTGAACTATTTGACGAGTTACAATATTTAAATAAGTGGAAAGTTATGCTAAAAATCATTTGTGACTTATAAAATACTTTTAATATTTCGACAAAATATTGACAAAATCATTTATAACTTTCCAAGTCACAAATGATTTTGTCAATAATAGAAAGAATAAAAAAAAGTTAATAAATAAGTTACAAATTATTTGTAATTTATTTATGGATGCCGTATGATTTATTTGTCATACTCGCTTGCTTGTAACTTATTTGTGATTCAATTATGACTCATTTGTGACTCACTTGCGATTTATTATCACTCACTTGTGACTTAATTGACTTGTGAATTATTTGTGACACGTTATTTAGGATTTATTTAGGACATTTGTGACACGTGATTTATTTAGGACATTTGTGACACGTGATTTATTTAAGACGCGTGTCTCACTTGTGATTAATTTATGACTCCGTTGTAATAATTTATGACTCAGTTGTGATAATTTACGACTTACTTGTGATTCATAACTCGCTTGTGACTTATTTGTGACTCACATGTGACTTATTTGTGACTCACATGTGACTTATTTAAGACTCACATGTGACTTATTTAAGACTCACTTGTGACTTAATTGACTTGTGAATTATTTGTGACACGTTATTTAGGATTTATTTAGATTTATTTAGGACATTTGTGACACGTGATTTATTTAAGGCACAGGTCTCACTTGTGATTAATTTATGACTCAGTTGTGATAATATATGACCCAGTTGTGATAATGTATGACTCAGTTGTGATGATTTACGACTCACGTGTGATTCATAACTCACTTGTGACTTATTTGTGACTCACATGTGACTTATTTAAGACTCACTTGTGACTGATTTATGACTCAATCGTCACTTAATTAGTACTAATACTCATTTGTCATACTCGCTTGTAATTTATTTTTGACTCAATTATGACTTATTTGTGATTTATTTATGACTCACTTTGACTCACTGCGATTTATTTATGACTCTTTTGTGACTTTTAATGACTCGCTTGTGACTTAATTGACTTGTGAATTATTTATGACTCAATTGTGACTTAATTGACTTGTGACACATGATTTATTTAAGACGTGTGTCTCACTTGTGATTCATAACTCACTTGTGACTTATTTATGATTCACTTGTGACTGATTTATGACTCAATTGTGACTTAATTAGTACTAATACACATTTTTCATACTCGCTTGTAACTTATTTGTGACTCATTTATGACTTATTTGTGATTTATTTGTGACTCACTTTGATTTATTTATGACTCACTTGTGACTCACCTGTAATTAGTATACTAATGTCTAGTATACTATTTGTGACTGATTAGGATACTAATACTAATTACTATTAATAATTACTAATACTTATTAATATACTAATACTAATGACTCAGTATACTAATACTAATGAGTAATTCAAATAGTATGCTAATGAGTCACAAACACATAAACCTTTGACAAGTTACAAATGATTTTGTAACTTGTCAAAGGTTTCGTAATTTTCTATCGTAATGAAGTTAGAAATAATTTGTAGTAGTATTAGCATTAAGGGCAAGGAAGCCACAGGATTCTCTTTTCTTTCACCGGTTAAAAAAAAAAATATAATAATAATAATAAACTAAAAAATAAAATGAATAAATAATAAACAACAAATTATGCACTTCCCTCCTCATGAAGGTAACTTGGATATCCAGTTGACCTTTGAATTCTTCAAACTGTGAGCCTCAACTACACGTGGAGGCAACATATTCCAGCAATCAACAACTCGCTGGATAAGAGAAAACTTCTTACAATCTGGTCTGAACCTCTTCTCCTGTAATTTGAATTTATAGATCCTAATTATGGAATTCTTAAAAACAGGCGAAAAAATATCTTCATTCTCAATTTGTGTCACCTGGACTACACCTCTAAACCTCTACACCTCTAAAATACAGTGTTGATTATGTGTATCAGACAATTTTGGCAAAACCAGGATATTAAAATAACACGAACTTACATAAAATCAATAATATGTAAAAGTATTGAACTCGACTATTAGCCTCTCACCACTGAATTGCAACTCATGCTATCCACTGGCTCGAGTTAATATGTTTTAAAAGCAATAAAATAAACCCTGTTACCAAAAAACCATTTCAAACTTCCATCCCGCTCGAGGCAAAACAGGCCTCGCAGCGGCGAACCATGCTCCATTTAAGGGTATCTATAAGATTCTGTGTCAACATCTCCCATGTTTCCACGAGCGCAGACCATACTTCACCAAATGACCGAGGAGATGGCTGTCGGCGTGCAATGTAATGCCCAAAGGCGTCCCACACATGTTCGATCAGATTTAAATCTGGTGATCGCCCTGGCCTCGGCAGTCGTTGGATATCTTCAGTTCCAGATGTTCATCCCCCACTTGATCTCTATGTGCAGTGGCATTGTCGTGCGTGAAAAGAAAATTTGGGCCAACTGTACTCCTAAAAAGTCGCACATGGGGTTCGAGGATCTGTTGTGGGTACTTCTACGCAGTTACGGAACTTTTATCTAAAACATGACGAGGGGTGCGGTCGTTCATCATTATTCCGCCCCACACGAGAACACGGCTCCCACCGTACGTGTCCCTTTCTCTGAGGTTGGAGGGACGGTACTGCATTCCTCGTTGTCTCCACATGAAATATCGTCTAGAATCTTTTTGCAGGCTAAAACGGGACTCAGCAAAAAACAGAACTGTACTCCACTTGTCACGGCTCCAAATCACATATCGTTGGCATCAATTTCGTCGAGCTCTGCGGTGGTTCGGGGTTAATGGAATACATACCACTGCCTTCCTCGCTTAGAGTCCACTTGAATTGAACCTTCTTAACACAGTCCGGTTAGAAACCTCAAGAGACAGTTGATGACAGGATATCGTAGGGTTCCGTCTTGCTGTTAGAGCCAGATAGCGATCTATTCTGGTTGATGTAACCCTCTGGAGACCTTGGCCACCTCTTCTTGCACTTTCTGTCTTCGGGAAGTGCTTCCATTGTGCCGAGACTGAATGACACATTAAGCCAACGTGTCATCTCTGTCTGCTACTGCCCGGGTTTGAATCGTCCAACTACCCGCCATCTAACAGTTCTGTATTACTATTAGTATTAGTAATGGCCATATGGTGCAGGGAAGCCTAAGGCTTATGATGCACCAGCCAACAAAATATCAACAGTTAAACCATAGACATCGAGTGGACCAACGTGATTTCTTCTTCCCTTTCTTCTAGTGTTAACATAAGTAAAGAAATCTTAACCTAATTATTACTAAATACGACAATTTTAAAATGCCTTTCTTGGCAACCAATACTTGAGCAACGTCAGAACTCAGAGCAAATCAGCCACTGTGAAAAGTAAAATATTTGCATGCAAAGGCGATTCACATTACGCGGAAGGAACTAATGCAAAAAATAGTTCCTCCGCTATCTCTCAAATACCACTATACGTTTCATTAGTAGTTTAAGTTATATTGAAGTGGAGGCTGTACATTCTGCTCCATAATATTTAAGCATAAACTCATTTTGGCTGGATCACAAAGGCCATCCACTATTCTCACCAACGTATTCGCAAACCTTTCCAGAACTAGTAAAAGGCCGTGTGCAAAGTAGAGTAACTGTAAAACTTCCAGGGAAGTACCACAGTTTGTGCGGGTTGCTGTGTACAGTTTATTGAATTTCAATGAGGTTTGTCTGAAGAATAATCATTTAGGACTTTTTGTTCCTTCGGTCTGTCTGAACTTTCCAACATCAGCTGTTGTAAAATTTCAGTAGTGGAGGGGGCATCATGGTGTTGGTTTAGACTGAGTTTTAAATTGTAGTGCTTGAATCCACAATTCCAAGTATTATTTACAACCTTCAGAAGACTATCATCTATTGTGTAAATTATAAACCAACGAGCACTACTAATTCTAACATTTGTACCTAAAGACAGCTGGTAATATTCTTTGGACTGAATTGGAACTTCGGCTACGAACACAGGCAACAGCGCCCCTCCCCTCCCCTGGGACTGTGCGGTGTCGACCGCTTTGATGGACTAAACTTAAACTGTTGAAGAGGTCTCAGAGTTCACAACTGTTATAAATGCCAGGTAGGTTTCACGCTATCCATTTCTCACAAATACTGAGAGTATAAGGGTCAGTCAAATGAGATTTAGTAAGATAAGAGTCTCGTGTATCTTTGCTCACCAGTATTTTCTGATTGTACTCGATTTTCTCTTTGCTGTACTATAAATTAAGAGACAGTTGTTTGGCGTTTAATAGACGCCAAGTGAGTAAAAGTAGTTTAAACTTTCTTTTAGAAAACTATTCCCACGTGGCGTCTGTTAATCTTTCCATAGAGCTTTGATTTTGCGGGATGAACATCTGACATAGATGTTCATGCTGCGTCCACCAGACGCCACACGAGTGTCCTTGTTAAAATCGAGGGTGCGAGTGACGGAAAGTAAAATATGCGGTCACGTGTATTCGAACTACGACAGATTTTAACGCTTATACTTGTCTCTGACCACTCTGCCACGTCAGATCGAATGCTTAACCCGCTTACCCGCTATTCACTCCCCATATCTGAACTTTATTCCTGCAGACTGTGTACATTTGGACTCTTCCATGTTGGCACAAACTACATCCAACGTTTTGCTTTTCTTCGAGCACCAGGCAACTGTACTTATGTCCGGCCCTGCTTATTCTATGGGTGGATTACCCTTTGAATGCATCTCCCAACTATTTTTAAACTCTCGTTTGAGCGAATTTTATACTAGTGTCCTACTACTTTTGAGAATGCAGTGTACACATGAGTCAAAAGACGTCATTAATCAGCGCGAACTTACAATTCCTCTCATTTTTGATTCTGTTACGTCTGAAATCGAATTATTATAGATTTCCATTCGTAGTTCTAAGATATCCAGAAATTTTATGAAGAAAACCGTGTTCGGTACTAAGAACACAATAAACCTTATTCACGTTAACGATCGAACGGCACGGAAAATACGGCCCGCGAAGTTAATAACAGTAATGGCAAATGCGGGAACAAGTGTTAGTGTAATAAGCACACCTGTGATCTATAAATGTCACGAGAACAACGCGCTTAAGATTGGTCCTCTCTTCTGCGCGTAATGATCTCTATTTTAACAACGAAACCACCGGTAATTACCAATAAGGTGGACAATACGAACGCAAAAAGCAATTTGCATTTAATACACGAAATACGCACGCGCAGAAAGTGTCCGATGTATTTCAATAAAAAAATTCTTTTTTAACGCGCCAAGATTATTTATGATAATCACGTTAAATTATAACGATTTCTGAATTAAAACATTGTTAAATCAAATTCTCTTTAGCGCCTTTATTTAAATTAATGCAAATGTCTACCATTTGCAAGCGATTAATCTCGAACCGTGGCTGTATTTATTTCCAATGCCATTTCTCAAACTATTCTTTATTTCCATAAGAATGGGTTTTTGAAGTTTCGCTCGCGTAGTTAAAAAGCGCTATTTATTTAAATTTAGCCTCGCTGTCGAACCATTGTTGCGAAATCATTGTTGCGAAATCAACACTGTGACGTCACGAGCGCGCGTGCTGCGTGTTATATTATGCACGTTTCTTTTGGAGTGGTGTTACGTCTGTTTTTCTACTTCGAACATTAAACAGTTGTTTTCCGGTAATATACACAAAAACGTGTCCTTTGCGATTTCGTTTTATTGTTAAGCCTAAATAAATAATGTTAACATTTTCCCTCTGGCGTCGTATACACGAAACTTTTCTTACACTCTGTACACATTTTAGAATATTTATTACTCCATAGTTTCAGCGCAAGTAGGCATACTAAATGTTACTGAAGTTCTTCACGAAAAAAAAAAAAAAAACATCGTTAGCGAATCTTTTCTTTTTGTAGTTTAAAAATTTTGCTCTTTAGCTAAAAAAAAAAAAAAAAAAAAAAGGCGCGTGTGCCGAGCACGCGCGGTAGATGGTTTTATGTGAAACATCCTTCTCATTTCTTTTAAATAAAAATTCAATTGTTATTTAATAACAATCTAACAAATAACAATGGAATGTAACGAAAATGCGAGACGAAAACAGAAATTGACAAATTTGTATTGTTGCAGTCAATATGACAAATACTTGTACTGTTGCAGTCATTGTTTAATAAATGGCTACAATCAAATGGGTAATTAGGCTATTGGGCTTAGACCTTGCGCCTCTGGCGGAAGCAGCGGATGACGTCACTTCCGTGATGAATTTTTCTTGACCGATCAGATTCCGTGTACACGAATTAGGGAATCACTTATGAAGTTCATTAAAATATGAATAGTGTTAATTTCTATTGTCTCTATTGTGCATAAGGGAATGAAGAGCAAACAGAAGAAAAAGAAAATAGTAAAGAAGGAATAAAATCGGCTGACAAGAAGATTCGGGCAAAAAATGTGAAGTCCACGCTGTTCAACTCTATATTTATGATATGCATATTTCGGTGGAACTTTCTCGAAGTAGATAAACCAAATGTAATCTCTTATGAGCACGCCTGGGTTAGGAAAGACTTTGCCTATCTCCAGAAAGAAAGAAAGCATTATTGTTGAAAAATAGCTCCAGGAATTGGACAAAATGGATAGCTGTAAACAGACGAGAGTTACTTCCAGCATGTATGGAGAGATCTGATCACTAAATGAGTATCTTCGTTGCCATTTTTGACAAATGTATTTAAGTGGAGGATTTGATATGGCAGCCACTAAGGGGATGGAAGTCGGCTTACACAAGCGCCATCTAGTTTATTATAAGTTAATTAAACTGTGCAAAAATGTTTGTACAGATGTATACGATTTGATCATTAGGATCAATGTACGTATATCGTCCTCAACCGAGCGCCACCTGGCGACAATTGACTGTTTTTCTCGATTTGTATTCCGCCCTGTTTTATTTCTGTTATTTCGTACAGTGAATGACCCAGGGTGGCATTAAAGAGTTTGCACTGGTGCCAAAGTACTTAGATGAGGGGACGGAGGTCAATTCAACTGTCTGTAGTTCCGGATTTCTCATCACTGCTGCGATGTTCTTAAGATAAACCTGAAAGCATGTCATGCTCCACTAGGCCAGCATGTCTCGGTGACATGAAATCTGGGGGGGAGGGGGTTGGATGACATCCAGTCTATTTGCCGTAGGGTTTATAATCGTGAGAAAACTTAATCTTAATAAGGCAGAAGACGTATCCAACAAAATATTACCGAGATATTCAACAATGAAACATTCATTCTTGTAATGTACATCACGCGCCACGGACCACAAATAATTAAGTTTCTGTCGGCTGCTGCATATCGCGCCATCTGACGGCAGCGTTGGGAATTAAAAATTCTCAGGCTGTATAAGATACATCCTCGTGTAGATGTTGGTTTTTTTGTGGTGGGGTCACGTTAAAAATTCAATAAAGGTCCACGGAAGACGAATTACCTTCTGATAACAGCAGATTAAACGCGGTTAATCATAAATGTGTAATGCGCCCTGTCAGACCACAGCAAAAGATTACGATATTTTATACTACTTCTCTTTCTATTATCCCTAATTTATGGAAACCACTTAATCTTCTTATTTCTTTAGCTTACTTGAGCCCAGAAGACGGTAAAAGATTAATGACCCCCTTCCTCGATAGCACATCTTGGCGCAGATGCTGGCGGACTAAGAAAATAAATAATTAATTTCGTATGCGGCGTAGATACCTTTTGAGCAAGACGTGCTCGGTATTCTTAGGGACCTTCGTACCCGGCTTCGAGGTTCGCCGTCTTAAGATGGTGTGTGCATAACTTCGCCGGACTTCATATATGTTCCCGGCGTCGCTGTTTCCTTTCGAGGAACTTAATGATTATTACGGGCAACTTCGGATAAAAATGGGGCATAAACACGGCGGTCAATGATAGAAAACAGATGCTCGGGCGGAAGTGACGGTGCCGCAATTTTTATTACGAAAATACCCCCCTTCACCGCGATGCCCGATCAACAGGTGAATATGATAAATAAATGATTGCCGATACCGAAAGGTATTTGTACGTTTGAAGTTCGGTTCACGCTTCTTTCGGTTCAAAGGTTACGCGGACAGGAGGAAATTAACTTTGATTGATTGGAAGCGGAACGTGATGCCGTGTTTTGGGGGGGGGGGTCGTAGAATAAAAGGATTTTTTTTAAACGTAAACCAATGGGTTATTATAATGGATTGCCAAATTAATGAAAAAAGATCAAAGCCTTTTTTATGAACTTTGATGCACTTCAAGTTGTCTTGATATTGCACTACAGCAAACAAGTTTTACGAAAAGTATAATCTATTTGTAATGTGGTTTGTTATTTAAAAAAAATAGTAAATTATGTAGTTTTATTTATTATATTGTAATTATATTTAAAATAAAATATTTTTCAAATTTAAATTAACTACATTTCAATTTATTTTAAAACAGTTTAAATTTTAGAGTAAACGTTGTAGCAAGTTGTCATCTTGCGATTTTGTTGGAGCTTTTCCCAGGCGACTAAGGTTATGAAGCGTCAGTGTACTTTGTAAATCGCGTGGTCTATGGTCGGTTTGATTGTTTTGCTGAATGAAACGAGTTCCTGAGAAATGGGGGGGGGGGTTCTGAATCAAGTTGTGTGCTCACACTTAGAAAAGACTTTCTAGACGCCTATGAAACCTGATGTTTGTTCGTATTTCAGTTACGAAATGCACTTCTGTTCTTTTGTATCCATAAACTGACTGAGCGCGCATGCTCGAAAGAACTATCTCATAATACCCACTGATTTTTAAAATAGAAACCACACGTAATGTTCTGTTATTTTAAATTCAACTTAGAACCGAAAATTTAAAATCAGCTTATTTTTTGATTCATATTCAATAAATTGATAATCTTAACTTTTCTTAGAGCTTTCTTTATTAAATAAAATTTATGTCTCTTTTAAAAAAATTGGAAGTGTACACTAGTAGACAAAAGTTAAATGCACACGTGATTTAGCAAGATTATGTATTTTAAGCTGTTAACAACTATCTAATCCATTGATTAGATAGAATAATAGCCTGGTCATTTAGTCAGTCACCTGACAGTTAACTTATACGACTGTTAAAATACTTTATCGTCCGTGGACTTCACGTGCCGTGCATCATTGAGAAAGTCTTAAAAACTATCTCGAGAACGCGATAGTAGAAGGAAGTTCAAAATGCGCGTGATAAAAATATTTGTTAGAAGAAGTGAAAGGCAACAGAAAGAGTGGTTAGATTTGATTTTCTGCCTCGTTCGCGTCTGGCTATGATCCGAAGTTCGGCGAAATTGATTGAACTTTCGCCGTAAGTCCGCAGTCGCGCGATTGAAACCTAATGGAAGAAATAAGTCGAGCTTTCCCAACGAAAATAACAAAAGAACACGTGATAATTAATTCTCCCCTATCAATCGCTACACGTTTGTTTTCTTTAGCAGCACACAATCGAGGCGAAGTTTAAGAAAAGTCTTAAAGAATACTTTTAGAATAATATTCCGATAAGATTTGCTTCAGTTTATCGCGGGCGTCGATCAAAATATTCAACGTAATAAAATATAACGCAATCGCTTGTCAAAACTTAGGCATAACGTTTCGAAAGCTTCAGCTTTTCCTTCGTCAAGTATTCTACTTTCATAAGCGCTGTTTGAGACCGTAATAACAGACTAGATTTGATTATCGGTTAAAGGCAACGATTATTTTCGAGAAATTAACGCTACTTCTCCGACAGGTGGCGTTCGTGCGCCTTCCGAAGTAACCATAATCCTTAAATACCCCTGGTTTTAAAAAAGCTCAATCCGAAGGGATATTATTGTGTAGCGAGAAGAATCGTCTGTTCAGAGCCGGGAGGTTTGCCGAACGGGGCATTTCCGTCACGAGCATCGTGAGGAGAACAGCGTTCGCTAATAATTCTTGCTCAGTTTCAGAGCAACGAGTCGAATCGCAGAGCATGACTTTAAACGTCCAAGAATTTAAGTGCTTCGTACCAAACTAATGGAAATTCTCCGTTCACCGAGTAACTTACATTTTAATACGCTTCCGGTATTTGACCCGGAATTCCATGTAGGACATTTTAACAGCGCGCGCAAACAAGAGATCTTGCCGAAATCGTTTCGTCAAACTCGCCCTTGTCCTTCATTTTGGTTATTCGGACGAAAGACTTCTGCACTCATCCGTACAGTTTCACGTAGACCAGCAAACTCGAACTTTTAAAAACTAGCTCTTATTTTATTTTCTGTACTTCTCAGAGCATGCGCAAATTTTTTTTTTTTTTTTTATCAGGAGACTTCTGGAGCAAAAGCTTTTTAATACACCACTAATTCTCCGGAGTGACAACAATGCTCCTGACGTTTTCAGCTGCAGCCAGTGCTAATTGTTGCTTCGGTTAACAACGAATTGTTACCATAGCAACAAAGAATACTCGCGAGCAGGAGAAGTCGATTTCAACAGTATCTTCTTTTTAAAACAAGAATGAGAACTCTGTGATTGTTGCATTTTTTTTAAAAACAACAATGGAAACGTACTAACAATACATTTTGACAACAATGAGAAAATCGCGGCAACTATATATTTTAAGTCAACAATAATTTTTTTTGTGCAACACATCTTTGTATACAGTAATACACTTACTGGCCAAAAAATTAGAAACCTTTATTCAATGACTTCTGGAGCCACCTTTCGCACCGACTTTCTCCCCTTTTTTAAAAGAAGAATGAGAACTCTGATCATCGCATTTTTTTAAAAACAACGAAAACATACGAACGATTTCCAATTTGACAACAATGGAAAACATACAAACGACATACATTTTGACAACAATGCGACAACTATATATTTTAAGTCAATAATAAAAAATATATTTTTTAACAAAACGTATTTTAGTACACTTAGTGGCCAAAAAATTGGAAACCTTTATTCAATAACTAGTGTGGCCATCTATCGAACCGACTTTGCCCCATTTTTTAGAGTTGCATCTCCTTTTCCCTTCTACTCATTGTATTTGCTAATTTTTTGGCCAGTGAGTGTATAAAACTGGCAGTTTACGAATGTATACATCAACGAGAATTTTTTAATAAAAGATTTGTTATTTAAGAAGACGATGTAAGTCTCTTGCGTTGAAGATTAATTTTTTATCAGGTATTATGCCTATACAAGCGTGTGTTGTGTGGGATGAAAATCGCACTTGCTGAAATTGAAGATTCCTCGTGTCCAAAGGGATTTAAACCACGATTTCTTTAAATGAGTGACCAACTGGCTACATTATGGGAACTTTGTCAGTATATCAAAGAGCGACTCTGGTAAAAAGAAGTACGAAGTCCGCGTTTCTGCCATTTCCGATTATGTCAAAATTCTTTATTTTGGACGCGTACAAAACCGTTCGAGATGTCCAACCTTCTCTTGCAGGCGCCACGAAAATTTATAGTGTTAAAAATCTGTCATTGCCAAGAGAGGATCCTCTTCGAAGCTGGACTTGATAGGGCGGAAAAAGAAAAGATTTTGCTCCCTCTCAAGCAGGCGTGGTTTCTCCTGACACTTACATTCATCCAACCGACTGCAGCTATAATTAAAGCCCGATGAAATATGCAAAACACTATGCTGAAGTTACAGATGTCCGCTAGGGGCTTTCACGTAATTACCCCTTGTGGGAGGCTAACATCCGCCCATCACTTGTAACTTCCAAGATCCTCGGCAACTAAAGTTTTCAAGTTTGCACTAAGATCGAACTTGGTGTGGAAAGAGGACAATAGATTAGTTACATACTACAAGCGACCACGTCTGCTATTCCTTGTTGCTACGGTAATGTTGTTTTTCTGTGCCTTCCATTATTAACCCACGTTTGCATCAACAATCATTTGATATTCATTGTTGTCGGAAAATTGGTTTCTCTATTTTCTACGCCTTCTGTTGTTAACCCGGTGTTTGGATAACAGGCTAACCATTGTTAACCAATTCATGCGCGAGCTGCTCTAACAATATAGCATTGTTTACCTTCTGCTGCGGTTAGCGTCAATAAAAATTGACTAATTGTCGGATTTTTCGCGTTGTATAAATTAATTTTCTCCAGAACTTCTGTTTATCACAAGTATTTCTTTTAGGAGCGGGCAATAGCTCGCGTGTTCCCTAACCGCTAGTTAAATTTGTTAGAAGTGCACACGAATGAGGCTGCTGCAGTCCATTAGCGAGAGAATATACTCCAGTCTTGGCGTACAAAGGGAATTGCTTAAACAAACGAACAATTTATTTCGCTCACTTTTCCAAGTAGTTTCTTTCTCGGGTAGACTAACGTCAACAAATCTATGGATCGATCCGGGCACTCACCTGAGAGCGAACAAACAGAAGGAACAGGTGTTGTTCCTCGGAGAGTTTCCGAATTAGCGGATTCAAAAGAATCTGTCTGCAATAAGTTCGGAAATTTAGGGGAGAAACAATGCGCCTGTTTAAATCACGCTTTTTTTTTTGTTGTTGTTGCTTGTCTGCCTGAGGGTCTCCAGATGCGCAATCTCCCGATTAAACAATCCCATGCTAATTATCATTGTGTCTTGTACACACTGATCTCTTTTATTCGCTTCTTGGGATATTTATTAAACGAAGAGTGTGTTATCACCAGTGTCATCCCGGGGGATTCGTGCCACGGTTAATTACAAGCACGCCTTCGTCTAACGTCTCCTCTAATAGCCTACTTGATTAGAAAACTGCGTGTGATTAGCATGTTTCATTTAAGAGGCTTCAAACACAGCGACATCTTGAAAGCGAATTAAGAGTGACGCGGCGAACAACTCGATATTATAAAGAGCTTTTTTCCCTTTCTGTGAGCCCTCCCCCGTTAATATTTCTTAGTTTCGACGAACTGGCGTTCGGAAAACCAGCGGAACATTTTTTTTTTCGCTAGTTACTTACCTCGCCGCCAGGTGGCAGCACTTAAATACTTCTTGACTTTGCTACCAGGCGGCAGCACGTGATTAATCTATTTTTTGTTTCTTCTGCGCTTTTATTTATCTAGTTCGTGGATAGATGGCGCTGTGAGCCATTGTCATCTGTGTTCGGCCTATTAAATACAAAAGAAAGGATATAAATAGTAAGGGAAAATACATTAGGTATGCAGCAGACTCTGACAATTCTGCGGTATAATTATATCGGTCAACAACACAATAGTGGTTGCTATGGAAACGCGTTTGCCATTCAATTACCTTAATGTAGCGGCTATTTGTGTCGGTTGGTTCAGTTGGTCAACAGGCCTTTGTAAACGTCTTGATGTATATGCGGTTTATTATTATTATCTGTTGAAGATTGAAGCGATGTTGACTTGGGGATTCGTTCTCCATTTCGAACGACAATCGAGGTCACAGAACAAAACAAGCCGTGCAGACGCGTACCATTCCAGTTAAACATCTATTTGGTGACAATCCTTTCTCCAATGGCATCCCAGATAACACATAAACGTCTGTTTAAGAGAGATCTCTAATTGTATCTTTCAGATCCTCTTAAAAATCTTAAATTGATTAATTTTCTATTCTTATAAACTCTTCCATTAATGAATCCTGACCATAAACTTTGATTCAAATGGATTGACTACTTTAAGAAAACAGAAGTTAAAAGGCTAGACCTATCAACGTTAGTTCTTCGCCTACTTGTAAACATTTACACCCATTCGTAAACTTTTCTTTTGGTAGCACGTGCTTCGTTATACTGTGGCTCCGTTCCTCTGTAGACTGACTCCTAGTTTTTGAATCTCCCTTGCATTGTGGATTGCTGAAATTAAGGATGAGGCCGAGATAAATACTTCTCGTCCAATTGGGGCATTTTAGAGATATTCTTATTCAGCATTTTAACTGGGATTTACGTAATATCGCAAGGCATCCTCATCGTGCGAAGAACCCCAAAAAGATTTCGTTAAGGGAGCAGAAGTGGTAAGCCACGTGCTCCGATAAGTTCCGATTTAAGCACCAATGGATGGGTGTATATATGGAAGGTCCACACGAGGCATTGGACCCATCCAGTTGTATACCAACAGTCAGTGGTGGAGCAGCTAATCGTAAAGTCCTACCACCGTGGTGGGACTAAAGACTAGAGAACCCAGGCTGTTGGTTTGGTAATGCTGATAAAGAACAACGAGGGGACTCGTTCTTTATAAAAAATCGAAAATCTCGAGGGTAGAGCAGGATTTTGTTTCCTGCTCCTACTGGAAGGCATTGTAAACTATAGTGTATCCAGACATCCGCAACAATGTCTGGATACATCCGACAACGTTCCATGTTTACCATTATGGACAGGGATACTTCAAGATGACAAGGCAACCATCCGCTTCTCCAAATACGTGAGAGCGTGGTTTGAGGGAACACAAAGAAGCGCTCAATTTTCTTCCCTTTCTTGTTGAGGGCATGTTGTTTTTTTTTTTTTTTTTTTTTTTTTTTTTATATTAATAGGCAACCTACAAACCATTGTGATGACTTACTTTTGCTTATTTAATGTAGAAGGATACAGTGGAAAGAGTAAGAAAGGCGTTGTGTATTCCATCTGCCATTAGACCAGTCCCACAGGAAGATTACCTGCTGATTCCATGCCCTCCACTTATATTGGAGAATGTAGCGGCAAAGTGATGAAAGAGAAGCTTAGGAAGATCAAACTGACGTCCACTCATGGAGAATGGATACATTTAAGTCCAGCCCTAAACTGTTTTCACGGCATGAACTCTATGATCTGGTAAGAGATTTAAACTTATCAAAGGAATCTCTAGAACTCCTTGGTTCTAGACTTAAGTGAAAAATATTTCTAGTACCTGGGACGTTTTTCTCGTGGCACAGACACGGAGAACAAGAACTAATCCCCTACTTTTCTGAGGATGATTCTATTGTTTTTTGCAGTAATACAAATGACTTAATGAACTGTTTAGGAATTAGTTACAATCCTACACAGTGGATCCTTTATCGACTCATCAAAGGAAAGTCTCAGGTGTGTTGCTCCACAGTGGAAATAAATAAGGGTCAATTCCAGTAGCTCACTCTGTCCATTTGAAAGAAACATAAGGAACTTATAGATATTGACAAATATTAAGTATGAAGAACATGGCTGGTTGGTCTGTGTTAGCTATAAAGTGATAGGCATGTTACTTGGACATCAATCTGGCTACACAAAAATGCCTTGCTTTTTGTGTGTGTGGGAGAGTTGGGCAAGGAGTAAGCTCTGGGATGTAAAGGTCTGGCCAAAGAGGGACAGTTTGTCGCCTGGATCAAAGAACATAGTTCATAAACTACTGGTAGACTCAAAGTATCCTCCTCTTACCCTTGCATATCTTACCCTGAGGTAAAGAAAGCTTTACCTCAAGACCACTGCTTCAACTACCTTTGTGCTAAATTCCCATCGATCACGCAAGAGAAGCTAAGACGAGGTATCTTTATTGGACCTTAAATTCCCAAACTGATGAGGGACCGAGATTTTGAGGGAATTATGAATAAAATAGAAAAAAACAGGCATGGATTAGCTTCAGGTTTGTTGTAGAGAACTCCTTAGGAAACAACAAGAATCCAGACTACAAGAATATAGTTGAAAATATGTTAGCAAACTTCAAGACGCTGGGCTGCAACATGAGTGTCAGACTACATTTTTTACACACCCACATTGACACTTCCCAGAAAATCTAGGAAGTGTTAGTGAAGAACACGGTGAGAGGTTTGACCAGGACAGTAAAGACATGGAGATGAGGTACCAGGGGAGGTGGATTGTCAGCATGATGGCTGATTATTGATGGATGCTGAAGAGGACTGTAAAGTAGAAGGATCTACAAGAAAATCAAAGAAACGAAAATTGACCCGTCCTAGATTAGTTTTAATCAATCCCCTTTTTAATGGTGTTTTAAACTTGAACATGTATTTAAATATCAATTTTAATGCACAGAGGAGTTCATGAGAGAGAGTACAAGAAACAGTACCATATTTAGTAGATCACGGGCTTGAATCCCAGTCAATCAAAGCACGTGTACTTGTGCATCCTCGCCTGATTGGATGAGGCTGAAGGAATCCTCAGAGACAGAAGGCGGAAACCTCGAGTGGAAGCCAAATATTATAGCAGTAAGTGGCGCGAGGAAAGAATTTCCTGGTGTTCTAATTGTCAGTGCGATAGCAGCCACGAAATATTTAATGATTGAAACCAAGTTTGTCTCTGACAACTTCTGACCGATCTGTGAGGAATTTGCTCGGAGCCATACAAATGTGGCGTGGAGTCCGACATGGTGGCGTCCAGCTGACGATAACGAGAACGAGAGCAGTCAGGTAAATCCCTTAGGAGCCGAAGGAGTCAACCTTCGTTTGTGACATAACAAGCGTGAAGTTTGAAATGCACCAAAGTGATACAAGCAAGTGCACAGGAGACTGTATTTCCAACTCGGTTTTAATCTTTGGACGTCCAACGCCTCATTAATCTTCACATTTCAACGTGGTACATGTGAAGACAGGCAGAAAGGGTACTTTTTAACTCCCTAAATTAAATATCAGTCTTAGAATGCGCGCATGTGCAGTAGCCGAGCTAACTCCAAAGCCGATGTTTCCATTGTTGCGTGATTTTGATTGATTTATTTTGTTCCAACCGACAGCCCCAAGAAAAAGCAAAAGACAAGGATGTCCTTGAATTAGGAAGAGTGCTACTTCTTGCTCATTAGCACGCCGTTATTCCCATAATGCCTTGGGTAATGTGTTAGAACAGTAACAGCGAACGACACATCAGAGCAATAAGCAGAGGGACGAAGATTGTGGAAGAAATCAAAGAAACGTCTGAGAGAGGAAAGAAAGACGAGAATGATATCGATTCCCTAGGGTCGCTGCCACGTGAGATGCCCACGAGAGCAAGAAGGGTCCCGGATGAAGTTATATGGATTATAAGAGGAAGGCGCTGATAATGCTTACGTTTTTTTTTTTATGGGCTGCACAGTGATGGGCACAATTCTTAAGATTGCTACGGAAGAACGGAAAGAAACAATGAAACATTCTTAATATATGAGGAGGGAGAGAGATGTTAGAGGTGCTACGCAGTCCTGCGTAGCAAACGGTTGTTTAAATTCATTTATGGTTGATAAATGCTCGATTATAATCTTTGGTCCAGTTGAGTTAAGAAACTTAGTTAGAAACCCTCAAAGTGACCGCAGTATATTTCTACACGGATCTGTTCAAGCATAGCTTGATGTACTGCGGTCACTTTATGACGGTTTTTGTCTAAATTTCTTAACTCAGCTGGACCAGCCTTCACTCCAATTAGTAGCAAAGATTATAATTGAGCATTTCTTTGAAAAACAAAGTCAGCGTTCACTTATAATACGGTTGATGGGTTCGTGTTTGATTACACAGACAAGATCCAAACCGAAACTTTAAACCTGGTGACAAAGAATCTGTTATCTCAGATGATATAGACTTCATTTGAACAAGACTTCATTGCGCGTGCGCGTAGCTATGAAGACTGCCTAATCTTGTGCTCCTCAAGTTTACAGGGATTACATGTATTTATTTCGCGAGTTACACTAGTTTTTTTGTTTAGTGACCTGCCTAGTGGTAAGACTGTGCATCCTGTGGAAAATCATTACTCTAACATTCTAGGTAATTATGTTTTTGCATGATATGTTTCTATCCGTATATTCACATTTGCCAGCGTTGCTTGTCTCCGAGGCCTGAATTCAAACTTCACTTCTGTAGGCTTACTCTGCTGGCTGACCACTGTCCGCTTCGGGCTATATCACAAGGTCAAGCAGTTCCTCTGCGGTGGGAGCTCTCCGGCAGTTGACCGCTTGTAAGGTGCGACTTTTATAACTCTGACCTACTTATGCATCTGTTTAGCGTAAGAGATTGCATGTTGACAGCGAGTTAGAAGGAACTCAGCAAACTTAACTCTGATTATTTTTGTCTACTTCTGTCTGGCAATCAAATATTCGATAAGATGACCACTTTTGCCAGACCCACTCATCAACAGGTCTCAGATGGCCCAGCTGCTCTTTCAAAACTTACTTAATTTGTGCATCTCCGGAATTTAGCCTACACTTCAAGCTAGTAAGCTGCCCAATTGCAGCAAGACTTTGTTGCTCCCTGCTTTTCACCCACCCGATTACTGCCTTTCTCGACGTGCCATCCGCCCCCTTTTTCAGCTCAGATCCTTCGATTATAATTCAGCTGTATACAATGAAGGATAGAACGGGCGTTCAGCAAAAGTCCTGTGCCGAATGTGGGTTCAAACCCGAGGCTCCGGCATTACTTTGTGTTACGTGTCGTAGAATCTTCTGTCGTGATTGCCAACCACCTAAAGCTAAAAGGCTGAACAAACAACGGAGAAGAAAATGGACCTGCCACCTTTGCGCAAGTAAACCAAAAAGTGCGGACACTTCGAAGGAAGAGATATCCACTATCACTCTTGCAGAAGAAACCCCATCCAACCCCCCTGGCCTTCTTGATGTGCACAGTTCGATTGATGGTAGTATTGTGTCATCTGCGTTGAGAACACTTGGAGATTCAAACTCATGCTTTGGGAAAGACGTTGCTTCTTCGGATAGTGAGTTTGATACCGCTCCTGCCGCCTCCGCAAAGGACTTGCAAGTTAATAGCCCCTTCGATAGTTTGTCAATTAAAAGCGCTCTAAGGGACAACACGTCCATACTCAATGCCCTCCCTGAAAGATTTAAGATCACTTTCGGGGAGATTCTGTCCCCAATAATCGACTCTCTTGCCTTTCTTAATGACGAAAATAGAAAACTCAGAACCCAAAATACGGAAATTCTCGACCAAGTGCTCATAATGAATGAACAACTCAGGGATCTCAAAATCTTTATAAGTGAATGCTGTTTTCCCTCTAGTCAGACGACAGTGATGGACCATCTGGAACCTCAGGAGCATTCACAGGATGCAGATGATGCACTTCCAAGACCTCCAACTCAAACTGAGCGCGTCCAGCAAAGAACAAGAGATCTCCAAAATCTGCAAAGTTCGCCTCTTTTTGCAGACAGAACAACTGAACAGATCGTAGCCCGGGCCGTGATGTTGAACCCTATGGGTACTCATCCCCCTTACACCGCTCTCCATCAGCGCGATCCGACCTTCGAGGCTGACAGACCTTTTATCCAGGACAAGTGTGTGATTCCTGGTGAATCTAATCTGCACCAACCTTGCAAAAGACGTCAGGAGAAACCTGGTGGCCAGGCTCATCACTGTTGCAACAGGATGGAGATGAAAAAAACCCCACGCCTAAACAGGGAGGAGCGGATCTATGCGCAAGCAGATGCTTTCTGTCTCTCTGATCAATTTAACCATCATGCGCAATTTCCCAGGCATAACCCACAAATGGCTTGCCCTCAAAGTGTTTTGACTGTGAAAACACAAGGTAACAGAGTTCCATGCGAGGAGCCTAATATGTCGGTTCCTACTGAACCTACCTCGGTCCCGCTGTCGCGGAGACTTGAGGAAATATATAATATTTCTGCTGTCCAGACCCGAGAGAGAATTTTTGTTTCCAGACTGGGACCAGCAACAAAAGCGGAAAATATCAGGGCACTCTTTGCCCAAGAACATGGGATCAACTTAGATGCAAAAGCTATCAAAACTAGACACCCGACCTATTCTTCCTTTATCATCTCCTGCCCTGCGAATGCAAAGCATATCGTCTTGGATTCTAGCTGCTGGCCGGTAGGCACCCTTATAAAGCCGTTCCAAGAGAGGAGTAAATCGATCGCTTACAGCGGATCCAGGCGAGATAAACAACCATAGCTACAAAAGGATGACTTGCTACCAGGTTCACACGAAGGAGAAATTCTTTGGTTTATGCAGAATGTACGCAGCCTAAAAAACAAGCTTCATTGTCTTCAGACCCTCCTATTGCTTAATGAGTTTGATGTCATCTGCCTCACAGAAACATGGTTAACGGCGGATAGACAGCTTGATCTTGCCCATTTTAACACCCCTTACAAACACATTGGGAATCACAGGATTAACGGGCGAGGCGGAGGTGTTGAAATCCTGTTCAACGATCGATTCCAGCCAATACGGACACGAGTGAGCCAGTCTAACAACTTTGAGGCAGTCTCCCTGACGCTGAGGAGTCCTCTTCTTCAAATCCAATGCTGCCTGGTTTACCTTCCTCCAGACCACAATGAAAACTCTAGAGCTGAGCTGCTCACGTGGTTAGCAACCAACTTAGTGCCTAAAATTCCAACTGTTGTAGCAGGCGATTTTAACTTGCCACTGCCCAGGCATGGGAATGCACTTGAGGGCCTTGAGGTCACTCTTCGTGCCTTCAACCTTACACGGTTAGTGACGCAACCAACTAGAGCGTGTCAAGCGCTGGACCTAATCTTCCACAACTTGCAAGATATCAAACTCCTACCTAGCAACTTTCGATTCCAATCTGATCACTCACCAATTGCATGTAAACTATCCTTACCGAGCAACTCCCTTGGGTTACCTGACGAGTACTCTGCTGAATTGCCTAGGATAGCCTTCTCTACCAAATATCTGAAGCCAGAGATCATTCTCCAACGCTTGATTGGGTTTGACTGGGAGCGTCTCTATTCTGAGCCGTTGGAGGATGCCGTTATGCTCTTGTCGGAACAACTGAAGTTAATTGCACTACATGGTGCAGCCAGAATCACCAGGATTGTTAACAGGTCGAATCGGGGTTTCAATAAGGAAACTAAGATGGCTTTCATCAAGAAGCAGAAGGCCTACCGGAAATGGCAGAAAACTCAACTTCCCTCAGACTGTTCCATCTTTAAGAAAGAAAGAGCTTGCTTCTTGAAAAAGAAAAGGCAGGTCCTTAACGAAGCGGTTCTCAATAGGTTGAAGAGTGGCAGAAGGATCCTTTCACATCATCATCATCTAGCCATTGACAAAAAGCTTGTCCAGGAATGGGCACAGTTCAACATACTGCAGGCAGACTTTCCTGACTCTGATTCCTCTCTCTCTCAGGAGGACTGGTTACCTAGGGCACACCTGTCTGAAATAGAAATAACTAGAGAGACCCTAATCGATGTCATCAATAAGCTACCCAACAAAGCCACTGTAGGTCCAGACGGTTTCCCACTCTTTATTATCAAAATTTGCAGCCCATATATAATCGACCTTCTCCTTCACCTTTTCCGACAAATTCTGCAATCTGGAATAGTTCCTTCAATTTGGAAAACCTACCATGTTAAGCCCATTCCAAAGATCAAGAAACCCAAATCTCCTAAAGATCTGCGACCAATATCCATCAGTTGTTCTTTACTCAAAATTTTTGAAAAAGTAATTCAGCCAACAATTGCCCAGCATTGCTTTGCACACAGGCCCGAGTACCTGCATACCGTTCTACAAAGGAGATCGACAACTACCAATCTTCTTGATACCCTCTTCAGAATTCAGCGCACCCTCAACAACAAATCACAGATTGATATCATATTCCTCGACATAAAATCGGCTTATGACAGAATACACCTCCCAGCTCTTTTTACCATTCTGAAACACTACTTCGGACTGGCAGATACTTTACTTCAAATTTTGAAGTCTATTTTACTTCCTAGACATCTGTCTGTGACCCACAATGACTTTCAAGTAACTATTGACGTCTCAAGAGGCATTCCACAAGGAAGTGTACTGTCAGCTATCCTGTTTGCAGCAGTTTTGGAACCTTTCCTTGCTCAGAATCCGAACTTTGTCTCTTATGCCGACGATCTGAAGTTCTACGTGAGCTCAGATCATAGTCATCAGATTCAACATATCAACGAACAAGCTTCTAGGCAGATATTAAGCTTGGAAAGTTATCTTGCCACAATTGGGCTGCATCTGAGCCCTTCCAAATCAGCGCAACTGACGATAACCAAGAAGAAAGTCAAAAATGATATCCAAATCTTTGTTAGTGGGGAACCGGTGCAAAAGGTGACCTCTCATACTGATCTTGGCCTCACCTGGGATGTTGGACTCACTTTTCAGCCTCACTTTGCCAGAATGAGGCAGAAGACGTACGCTGCTCTTTGGGCAGTGCGTCAAGAACTCGTTGGTGTGTATCAGCCAGTGCTGCTTGTTCGGCACATCCTGAGGTGTATTTCGCCGATTCCTCTCTATGCTTCAGAAATTTGGTCATCTGCCCCTGCCTCATACCTTCAGAAGTATCTCAGTTTAGAGTACTGGTTGCTTAGATGGATGAACAGGGTGGTAGGCCACCCCCTAACTATCTCCAGATCTATCCTACAAGCAAATCTAGGCACCACTCCCTGGAGACATATCATCATGACAAAAAATGTCTTCACGCTCGCACGGCTTCTAACGAGGCGAATTGATGCTCCATCGGTATCCACATTAATCTCTGGCCCGAGGAGGGCAAGGGGGGAGCACCCCGACTCCTGTGTCCCTCTACGTCTTATGCTGTCAAACATTGATTCCCTGAGGAACATGTTTCCAGCGAATTGTCTTCGGATCTTCAATAAATTTAGGATCCACCCTGATAGGTTCTGTGAAGACAAGCCCTACAGGAAGGAAATCCTCAAGAACTGCTACCAGATTATGAAATTATAATAATCACCTGCTCTGGATATGACAGACTGTTTTTTTTTTTTTTTTTTTTTTTTATTACTGTATATCTTGTATATTTAATCCTGTAAATATCTCGGGTCGAGCACGCATGTACTCTTGTTTATTGTACATTGTGTTCCTCGCACCTTAGTGTGTAAATATTCACACCCTTCTGGCACAGAGCCGTCCCAGGGTGACCCAAGGTTTCTTGGGAAATAAACTGATTTAATAAATAAATAAATAAAATATAGGAGAGATCAATTGAACAACTCGGATGGAAGACATCGTAACAGGACTCAAGGATGAATTAAAAGCAAAACTGACATTCTCCATTTCTTAGCATCACATGGATCGATGTTGGTTCACCCAGCAGATACACCTTTGACTATTTCAATACTTTTCATCTCCCTCCTGTCACCCCTCCTCTTTGACGTCTCTCACCCCACAATCGCTAGTTCACCACCTTGTGAAACCTTGGTACGCATGCGTGTCTGGTGGGTGAAAATCTCTGAGGGAAGAAAGGAAAGCCGAATAGTTTCCTTTTACTGAAAATGGATGCTTTGAAAAGACTGGGGAAAAAATGGTCAGAAACGAAACTTTGTGTGTGGAATACGAAGTTAGAAAAGTGACAACTGGCTAGCTGAAGAATTAAAGAAAAAAAATCTAAGAATTAATGAAATCTTGAGCAAGCTGGTTAAAGTTTAAATCTGTTAGTTTTTTTGGTGTAAAAAATAAAGGAAATTTTTGAGGAAAAATAAAGGAAATTTTCGTTGTAGAGAAGCGCATTCTCAAGCTTGTTCTGAGGTGGAGAGTGCTAACGTGGTTGTTGGTGCGTATCCTGCTAAGACTTCATTTGCCCTTGGCATCCAACTCTCATAGATAACGTGGAAATGTTTCTTTAAAAGTATGCTGCAAATAATCGTTTGTTTTTTTTTTTGTACGAAGGCTGAACATTCATTGCGCGTGCTATGACCGAGCCTCATCATCCACGATGTCTGTGACACAAATTACGACTTATTACTTTTTTTTAAGTGCAGAGAGGCACAACTTTTTGCCCAATGACTTTTAATTTCCCTCTAACGATGTGCGGATGTGGAAAAAAAAACTTTCACACATCATTAGCGAACGAACTCGGGAGAAAAAAAAAAGGTGTGTTCGACTTCGGGTAGGAATGAAAGCCTCTTTGTGTGCTTACGTCACAGTAAAATTTACACGTGGATGGCGCAGATTCTACGAGCATGAGGATGCAAAAGCTGCGTTCAATTAAGGCGTCAAATTCTTCTGTTGAAAATCGTCAGGGCGAGGTTACAACTGATAATGGACGCTTCACGATCCATTTGTACACGGATGTCTCGCGCTGACACGTCCCACTGTTCTGGGGAATCATTTTCCAGCAACCAAAGTCCAGCATAAGCTACTAACAAGAAGTATTCAACACTTCTATCATCGGTTTTAACAAATTATTTTTAATTTATGACAAAAATGGCAGCGATGCCTCTTGCCAGGAACCTTGCAGAACCATGTGGGATGTTGTCCACAAGAAAGGATAGGGCTGTGGAACCACTTGAAGGTGGTTTTTTACGAGTACCAACTCTCATGGATAGCAAAATGAACGCAGATCGTCCCAATTTAGGAGATGAACACAAAAAAATGAACAATAAGATCTTCATTTTTGGGGAAGGGATGGCTTACTCGAGAATGGTAATGGAATCCATTGTAAATTCCAGTGGGTCTTCTTGAGATGTTAATGTATTCCTCCGAACCCTAATCACGTTCAAGACTAGTAACGATGTTTAAATCAATGGTTGTGATTTTAATTTTGAATATTTATTACTGTTTAAATTCTAAAATAATTAACTTAACTCAAAAGTACTGGGTTTTCGAGGTTCGCATGTATCTTCTTGAGATAGAATTTATTAAACAGTGGTATAAAATTTTATTAATATTTTTCTTGTTATTTTATTACTGGATGAATAATTTTCTATTAAATCTTTAATTTCCACTTCATAAAGGCATCTTTCAATGATAAGAATTCTTAATTCGCTTCCACCTTCCTTTATACATCCCAAGAATGAGTCCGTGACAGCGTAGTGGTTTTTCGCCTCTTTCACTCTTTTGGAGAGGTCTGGGTTCGATTCCCGTCTATGATTCAAGAAATTTCTAAAGTCCTTACCAATTGAGGCTGTAGTTATTCTTCTGAGTTTTCCATCCTGGAAAACATGCAAATCAGTTCCTTGAACACACTTGTACGGACATAACACACATTGGAGTAATATGGTCTAAGTTGCTGATGCTCCTAAAAACCAAAAAAACAAGCCAAGGATGACGTCATCTTTCTAATGCGCAGTCAAGTAATATACAATGTTTATCCTCTTCTACATATTACCCAGATTTGCGTGTCAGCATTCCCCTAACTTCTCTTCGAGCGCCTTTCTGTTGCCACTTCCCTCCCTCACCCGTCATCTGGAGGGGCCACTTAAGTTCGGGCAATAAAAAGAACGCTAACTTGCAGTGTGGGTGGTCTCGACACTCTCCGATAATTCTGCGGTTTTAAGGTGGACGCAAAGATGCCCAGGTGATCCCGAAGTACCAGAGAGGTATGCGAAAACTGCTGAATGTGGGTGGCCAGGAAACCACGCGCATCGCCAACACCACCTTGGTTACCGCCGCGATTTTAATACGGTTGGATTAGCCCTCCTTGCAGATGGCGTTCGTTTTGTTTCAAAATTACTCCTTCTGTCACCGCTCTGAAGGACTCGGTCACGTGATCTTTGGCTCTACTGGAAGCAGAATCTGGCGAACAAACCGCTCTAATGGAATGGATACCCAGTCCTGTTTATAAATGGGAATCAAATATCCACATTATGCACCCCCTCCTCGTGTTTCATTATCAATTTGTTATCGTATTACGCGTTTAAGCAGTTCGCGTGACTTTTGAAACACCCGGTGTACATCATCTACATCAACAGTGTCGCTGCTGTCCGTTATCCGTTCTTTAGCGCAGACGTCGAAGTACGTGTGTGACAATGGTCTCGTCTGAGTCGCTGAAGTGGCCATAAATTCTGCGTAATTGACTCATTTCGCGTTACAGCAACAAGCGAAGAATTGACAATAACATACGCAGTAATCTGTTCCCTGGCAAATATAACCGATTCAAGAATGGCTCTCGCAATTATGCTGCAAATCCACAACTGGTGATTACCATGGCAACGAAATTGGGGTAGAGTAACAATGGAAAAGAGCGGATAAAGTGAAACCTACAGGTAGCGTAGACCAGTGGGAAAAGCTCTCCTGATGACCCATCTCATGGTGGCTGACCAAGACAACGGAAAATTCTGGCTTGCTTGATACGTTGTAATTATGTATTTTTAAAGGTAACCCATGAAAATGCGAATAACTTCGAGTAAAAGAGTGCTAGAGACACGCAATTGTCGTCAAACTCGAGCTACTCAGTGTTAACAACAATGATTCACGCGCTCTGGAAGGAATGAAAACGATATATCCAACATTATTTCCACCAGCTCTCTGTTAGCAGTTTTTGGACATGCGTGGTCCTGAATTATTAAGTAGTTGTAAATTTCGTGTTTCTAGCACTCTTTCTCTAAAAGAGAAAGGTAAAAATATAAATCTGTCAGCTCAACTAATACAAAAAATTTGATCTTTATTAAAGATTTGCCTACCATGGCAGACTAATCCAGGAGTTGTACCCAAGATTCCATATAGAATCATGTACATTTAGAAAAATATCCCAGAAATTTGGGAAGATGAGAGATTTCGTAGTTAGGATGGTTAGTATCAGCCATATCCATTGTGGAAGGAATTGGTATTTGTGGTGTCCACTAAAGGAGCCAGAATTTGCATGCCCAAATTAGTTTATGCAGCGTGTAGGGGGGTACAGCAGAGGTTCAATATTCGGCAGCTTATAGATTGCCGAGTATCCAATAGATCTAACCTATTTGTATGCGATCTTGAGGCCTTCAACGTGCAGGAGGTCTTGTTTGACATGGACAGTTGTAGTTATTGATGGGAGGAGGTTAACTACGCTAAATCTTAATTTTTGGTCGAAGACAATTACGAAGTCTTTAGGTTTGTCTTCAAATACCATCTGGAACGGCGAAGTTTTATGTGCTTTTTAAGCAACGTGGCTGAATAAATTGATTTTGTGAGAGGGTTACTCCCATGGAAACATGGGTTGCTCATCCTATAAAACAAACTGACCCTCGAATGCTCAGTTTGTGCCAAGGAAGCTTTAGCTTCCTTGGCACAAATCCAAACAAATGACTTAACACCATTCGCGGATGACTCGAATATTTTGTAAGATTAGAGGTACATCTCAACAAGAGGAAGTCACAAAGTTCATAGCCAAGTCAAGTTTCCAGAATGCCTGGATTACAGAGAAATTAATCAATGAGAAGACCAATAATCATGAATTTCACAGAAGCAGCAGGTTAATTGCAGTTGAAATAAACAGAAATCCAATACAGACCGAATTATGGCTGAAAATCGATTGTCCATTCCATAAGCATGAAAAGAAGACATATCTGGCTCTGTGGTCGATCAAACAGAAATTAATTGGAAATCAAAACATTAAAAATAACTTATTTTTCCCTCTATACCGGTCAGATCTGGTCGCCTGCTTTAAAACACTAGTTTCTAGCACGGGATGCTTCATCTTGAACCATCCTTTTATCAACCCTGGATTGGCTAAATGACCGGAATAATTAATGCAACAGATAATAAATGGACTAATTATATCCCTAACGAATAATCTAAGGAACTTAATGGGACAATACGTTCTAAGAGGAAATGAAAAACTTGAATCTAGAAGGCACAAGAGGTATGTTATGTTCCAGGCAGACACATTACGCATATTTAACATCTTAAAAATAGATGGCGAGAAATGTGCGAATCCATTGCTAGTAATCGAAATTGTCCAACCTAAAAGCAGAGCATCCTCTGAGCAAAAAACACCGGACCGAGGGATGTCGATGTAGAAAAATGAAGTTGGTATCAGTTCATCAGCATCCACTTAAGACAATGCGGTCATGTATCAACATGAAGTATGGGCTTCCCGAATAGCGATTCAAGAGAAACGTTTCTGTAGGGGTTAAAAAGTGATCAATGTCATCTTGGTGAACATCGATCCATGCTTCTTGCGCATGTCCAGTCAGTTGGGCAATAATGGTTAGGGGATTCTAGGCGAAGGTTAATGAACGTTCCAGTTGTTTTCGATTGGATCTGGTGAAGATGCAGGCTGTGGAAGCGCGTCCATGCCAGAGAACCGTTATGTTGCCGGGAAGTTTTCTACTGGAAAATAAGCGTTTGGGTTGGAGTGAAGAAAGCGCGGAAGCACTTGTTTTTGGTTGATTGTTGTATGGTTTTAAGGGTATCAGCGACTTGCCCCATATTGTTCTTTGGTCGATTATCTGTTTGAGGGATGAAAAATCCTATACGTAGGGTAAAAGTGGTTAGTGTCATCTTGGTGAACATCGACCCATGCTTCTTGCATGAGTCGATGTTCCATGCCGATGAGCTTGGCCTGCTAATCGTTGACGTCCACATGTCAGTCCAACATGCAGATTTTCTTTTGTCCATTCTTCAAGTGGGCACTGCGCTCCGCAGGATGGTAAATTTTTACGAAGTAACGGGATGGCCTGATTTGCGTTATGAATTACGCAGAGGATTTTTATCCTACCAATCAGCAGTGGTTTTTAATAAATCTTTGTTTCTTGCCACATACAACCACGGATAAAAATGCTATCATCTAAAGAAAGTTATTTTTCTAGCTTCTTAATAATCGGACGCTGGCTTTTATGGTTTCTTTTTTGCTTCTCTCGATCTTATCCGATGCTTTGTAGCCAAGACATTCAATAGCAGTTTCATCCACGTCCCACTTTGTTCCTTTCGCTCAAGGACGTCGCAGTTCCTTATTGATTCCTTACCTTAATTTACATGGAAATTATTATCATAGTCGAGTGGTGTGCATTCCGTTTTCATTAATATCTTCTCTGTTTTCCGGGGTTTTTAGGGACCAATCGATAATAAAGTTAGGTTCCGGCGATGTATTTAAGATGGAGCACAAATAAGCCGCGCCGCTATGCGTTTATGGGTAATAACTTATTTCTACGTGACACCGGAATGTTTGAGGTATTTTTGGTTTAATTGAAGCTAATATTTGAAATCTTTCTTCTTTCCACTTTCTTTGTTTTCGCTCTTTTCCATTACCAACCGCAATTTTTCATTTTATTAACCAACTCGCACTTCCACGGATTCTTGTGGTGCGCGAGCTGCTGTCCCAGTTTCATTTGCCTACCACCGAACTGAAAATTTGACTGATTATCCCGAACACGGTGAGAATGGTGTTCCCAAGAGTAATGAGAAAGTTGGGTCTCGCGAGAATATATTGCTTTACATCGTCTGCCGAAACAAGTAGGTTGTCTCTGGTTAACATTCCTTGTAAGAGGCATGAAAAAAAAAAAAAAAAAATGGAAAAGACTTGTGTTGCTCGAGGCTGTACTTCAACATTCTACAGCATTCTTCATTATAATCACCGCGTTCATCATGCGGTCATAAATCAAAGCGAGACTACGTGCACTGAGAGAGAGAGAGAGAGAGAGAGAGAGAGAGAGAGAGAGAGAGAGAGAGAGAGAGAGAGAGAGAGTTCCCCATTTTTCATGCTGCAAATTTGAGTTGTTCAACGATTTGATTTGTTCAATTCAAATATGACTTTAGAAGAGTATTTTAGACCTAATTTACGATTTTCAGAAGACTACGTGGATTCAACTTAATTTCTTGCTTTGTCAATCATAGTAATGGTGTTAGTTCTACTAGCTTCCAAGATGTGCCACCGACGGCGCTAAAATCGAGCTTACGGGCTTCTTTTCCTGTATCCACTCATATTTCCTTCACCTCTGACAACGTACATTCTCGAGACTTCTTGGATCACTGCCCTCGTAAGAATCAAAGTTCATCTTTGGGTTATCTTGAGGTAAACTTTTCAGGTGTCCACGGAAAGAAAAATGGACCAAGTATTTCACGTGAAAAAATGCCCCTCTACTCTTTTCTACCTACAATTATCCGATCCCGAAACAGTCACCAGTTATGAGTGGTGTTTCCATCGATGGACAACATTGAAATGTGGTCTTACCAATCCATGACTTTTAATGTTCAGAACCGGTATTCCAAAGATATTAAGTCTTTGGAAGACCTTGGATTGAATTCCTCTCAGTGAATGACATTTTATGGGATTTGTTAGCTTCCTTGCTGGATTCAATATCATGTGGTTGAGCTAGTCAGTTTCCGGTGAAGAAAGTAAAACAGCCAATTGCCACTATTAAGTTATTGTAGATGGATCTTTTGACAGTTGGCAAAATTAGTGTATAAATTTTGGTAATTAATATTGTGAGACAATGTACCCAGAAGTATTGAGGCACTAAAGAGAAAACAAGTTTATAGATTACGTCTTAATACGATGTACGACCTGTAATACAAGCGGTCTTTGCGAGATTCTTTCAACCAACTCATGACAAATGCTGACAGAAGTATTTCTCCATTCCTCCAAAAGACCACTTTTAATTGGACAAGTGGTATTCGCATTTGTATCTGATCCCCTCACACGTATTTCTAATTCGCCTCCGAGTTCCTATTGGGCCCACTGCATTCGCAGATAGTTGGAGATTCAAAATCATAAAATTGCATCAATTTCTTCGGCAACGAATCGTCTATAAAAACCATCGGTCCAACTCAACGCCACGAAGAGAGGTTGGGTTTTAGGGACGTCAGTATCTGAGATCGAATCTCGTCATTTATGGAATTCAAACTCGGGTCTTTTCCACCCGGTTTGGGGAGGACGATGATAATACCAACTGTGCTATTCACGAGGGCATGAAAAGAAGCCGATATCAATTGTACAAATGACTTACCAGAGTTTATGATCGGGGCAGAAGCCACTGGAATGTGGAAGGGCTCTGCAATCTTTTGTTCGTCGCTTTGTTTCAATACACCCCTCAAATTCTCTCCCCTCAGTACATATCCTATTGTATTCCATATCGTCTGCACTTAATTTTACCTTTGCGTATTTTCATAACCAACAACCTGCCTAAAGTGTCCTTGATCTCAATTCTTTTGGTAACGTAGTATAAGTCGGTTTTCGTGTCCCTGTTTGTAACGCAAGCCCAGTAGATGTTCAGAAGATGGTGAAAATAAATAAATTCTTTTGTTTTAAAAGTTTAGTAACAACACAGTTAGGTACAGTCGAATAATACAGATTTATGCTCAATCCGAAAAGGACCACGTATAAGAGTGGATAATTTGTATCCATCTGAATCGAAGTGAATGATTTTAAAAAAGTTCCTGTATGAAAGGGATGAAAATAACTACTTGTAAACAAGTAGTTATTTTGATTGTTTACGATTAGTTAACGTGACCTTGCAGTAGACGCTAAAGAACCAAAATTTCGATTTTTTTTTCAATGTTTACCTTTCTGTTTTATGGATTCTTCCCAAACAGACCTGTAAAACGTGTTCGTATGTGCTGATAGTTAACGGACATACAAACCAGTTTTGCAGACCCAGCGGAGCCCAACAATCCTTATCAGAAAGGGCCCTTTTAGTGTCAGAAGGAACAAACACGGAAATCTCCCCTTTCTTGCAACTTTTCAAAGACCAAAAGCACCCAACACGATTGAGCGACCAACTCGATCGTGCCGGGTTGACATCCGACCTGTTACAGTAAAGGAGCGAGTTGGTAATGAAGGCGCAAGCCTGGATATTTGGGCTAGACGCTGCTGCCATCTGCCGGCCAAGAACTGTATTAAGGGTTACGTCTTACAGTACTTATCAATGGCTATGTGTCTCGAGTGGAGTTAAGCCTCGTTCAGTCGGTCTTGCCTCGAGGGGATTGTTAAGCCTGCAGAACAGGACAGCGGGAGGGGCATGCGGACCAAGCGGAGAGCTGGCTGGATGCGCATGGTTGCAACTCACAGCGAAAGTGAGAGTGTGCGAAGCGAGAGACCGAACACGCTACAGCTGAAGAGCGAGCGCGTTCCCAACGTCGGCTGCTAAGCCTAAACAGTCTCCGTCGATAAAGCAAACGACAGTTGTGTGCGTATGCGTGTGTGTGCTGAAGGCTCGAGTTGAAAAGGGGGGTGTCGTCGTGGACTTGGGCGACACGAAACGGCAGAGCTGGTGAAGGTTCTGCGAAGTGTGAGCTCATAGACGGGTTGTTTCGTGCGATCGGAGATGCAAGGTAAGATTTTCTTTGTCCTCTTTCGAATGCTGTTGCGTGAAACGCTTTCCGAACCGATGCGGGAAGACGAATAGCTTTAGGAAGTATCGGAAATCCCGAAGATTTAGCCGTATTCGTAGCATGCAGGGTAGATTCGCACGCACGTGAAAAGGGGGGGGAATCGATATCAGTTGGTTTCCGAATGCATTTTATTGGTTAGCCATTAAATATTTCGATCTGCAGTGTAATTAGAAATAAGCGAAGAGCAAGTTCTTGCTGCCCTGTGCCAACCCCCTCTCGATCACGAATTTCTATACCTGGCCAGTCGATTGCTTTTTATTCGTCTTCATTTCGCTAGTTTGTTTTCTCGGTCTGTTTACCATTAGCACGAGTTGTTTTGAATTTAAAATAGACTCCCATTAGAAATCAAACCTCTGGCAGGAAAGTAATTTCAAACTCTCCATGGCAATTGATATTTACGTAATATCATTGTAATCGTCTGCTAAGTATGCGACAATCGTTGGCTAACGTTAAGTGAGTCATTGTTGTCATTATCGTTTGACATTACTGCATCACTCGAAAGTGGCATTCAGACGATAGTTGCTGTTATCGTCTGCAAAGGTAAAACAATCTGACATTAGGCTCAGTCATAACCGAAAGTCTTTTGGCGCTTATAAAATGATATCGTCCTATTACCACTTCTAAAAATGTACCAATACGAAAAAGAGTTCAAATTACATTTATGAGGTAAATTAGATCTTTAAAATCAGGTGCTATTGGCTTAAATCAGGTTTACGACGTGGTATCGTTTGGTTTGAAAGACCATTTTAAGAGTTGGTTGTTGATGGTCGAAGAGGTTACCTGTCCCCGCCCGGGTAAACATCTTACAGACGTCCTTCAAAAGTAAGGACGTCTTTGGGATGTTGCCCCCCCCCCCAAGTCTCCATTGTAACATACCACGTTTAAAACGAAATAACTATAGCAATCATATTGTTAATGGGTAAATGGAAAGTATTGTTGTATTTAAAGCGACATTATAATAGATTGTTGCAATTATGTTCATCAAATCATTGTAAAGCTGAGTTGTTGCAATTATGGTCTTTCAGTATTGAACATTCGAACTGATTTTTAACTGGAAAGCTCCTTTTAATTAAACTAATAACAGTTCCTTTTATAATTATCTCTTAAAAAAAGTACTGTAAATACGTGAAAGTGGCAATTTTTTATAATTTATGAAGTAGAAAAATTGTTTCATTGTTAGAAATGTCGTCTGCATAAAATTGCAGCGCTTTGAAACTGATTTGGAGATTATTTTTATGATTATCTTCTGCAAACAAAGCCATTTAAAAATTGGCATTTTATTTAATGGCTGTGGCATTTTTGATAACATTGCGTGGCATAGTGTCTCATTATCTGTTCGGATTGAATTTGCGTTTGGTCTTTTTATAATAACCATCTCTGGTAACGTTCCTTTTTTTGAAGCTTTCAATAACTTGATGCGCGGTTGGTGCTCTGCAATCTACACAGATCATACACGGGTCGGAATTGGTCTTACACGACAGCCTTCATTGTCCGTCAGATGTCGGGCGTGAAGTGCCCCGACTGCGTAAATATTTGGCAGGTGACACTAATACGTAGGTGTTCTTTTACACCTGCCAAGTGCTTGTACCTCCAGCCCACCCCATAACAATAATAACGTTATTATTTTTCCAGGAATTGAGTCTTAAGGGACTTCCCTCTTTCCACGCCTCTCTGGACAGGTGTGGCTGCAGGCACATCTCACTCCTCTATGGTGCCATTGATTTTTCTCTCGGCTTTTGATACAAAAATAACGCAGAATGTCACGTTCTGACTGAGTGATTTCCTCCCACTTCGTTTGAATGCCCATTCCTCTACTTTCTGTGCAACATTAACACCAAGTGCAAACGTCGAGAACACGATGCTATTGAGGGCAACTTAGAAGCATTAAAAGAGATGAGAACTGTATGGTAATGCTGAAATAGGCATTTAGATAAGCATACGCTCTAACGGGAAGATCATTGCAAACATTGAATCAGATACCGTGGGAGTTGATCATCATAAACATTAAATAATAACACCAAAATTAATAAAGTCACTAACTTAAGATCATAACCATCACTATAAACACCTAATTGTTCGTATGATGGGAAAATCATTACAAACATTGTAATGATTGGTTTTTAACGATTTTTCCTCCATGATTTCATTTTGTAGTCAGTCGAAATCATGGAGACATGGCTACAAAGATGATATTATCGGATGAATCATGGAAAAAGCGTGCGTGAATCATAGAGAAGCCATTACATTGAGCGGTTAGTAGAAATCATGAAGAAATGACTGCAAAGATGATAGTAAAAGATGGGATGGTGGAGGAATGACTGCAAAGATGATAGTAAAAGATGGGATGGCGGGAGAATGACTGCAAAGATGATAGTAAAAGATGGGATGGCGGGGAAATGACTGCAAAGATGATAGTAAAAGATGGGATGGCGGGGAAATGACTGCAAGGATGATAGTAAAAGATGAGATCGCGGAGGAATGACTGCAAAGATGATAGTAAAAGATGGGATGGTGGGGGAATGACTGCAAAGATGATAGTAAAAGATGGGATCGCGGAGGAATGACTACAAACATTGAAGAAATATTATTAGGCCATATGAAAAATATCATGCGCGAATCGAAACAATCAACGATATTAAGTATAATTATGTAAGAGATATTCGAAAAGTCCATTAATGGATGGCATCATTGGACACTTAATAAAAAAAAGATTAAAGAAAGCTAATGTTTGAAAGCTGATTTCATTAAATATCGGATGCAAACATTAGGATTATATCGCTTGAGAGTAAAACAGATACTTTAAACGGTAGAACAAATATCATTGAACATTACTTTGCAGCGCTATCTTAATAACTGCCCGGAGTTTTCCCACATCTTTTGTGGCAAAACAATGCAGTAAAAATGGCTGTTTAATCTTCCATCATGACTGTACAATACACCTGTTGTCCATTAACGTGATGGGAGTCCTAATGTGAGAGCATACTTAAGAATGGTAAATGATCCTCGTCACATCCACCACTCATTATCTTTCTTAATAGCGTCTCTGCCCTGCTCAGATAGTTTCAGTTCGTTTACCAATCATTCCTATGTAAATATCGATAGATCGCGATAGTGCAGTAGCAAATGGCGGTTGTCTCGCTGTCTGTAAAGCGTTATAACAGGTTGAAATTAGCGTCATCCACCCTATTGTTGGCTGGAAGGATTACAGCTCAGAAATCGTCATTGCCCTAAATATCTTCTGCAAATTATTACACGGCTTCGAATTAGTTATCTCGTGCCAATTATCCTCAAAGGAATATTCTAAGCCATTGCAATTTTAGATGGATCCATTTAAAAACTGTGTTCAAGTCGTTTAGTAATAATCGTAGAAGTTACGATAGCCAGATTTTTCTTGATGGAGTAAGATTGTGGAACTTTCTTTCGTGCAGAGCCAGAGCATTACTCCATGTCTCTTTTTTTTCGCTCTTGGTCGCTTCAATTCTTCATAAGCAGTGGCTCATGAACAGCGGTGTAGAAAACTGAATACAATTATCTTAGCTAAAAAAAAAAGTCCCGCCGAAATCATTGACCTGTTCCCAGAATGTCTCTGTTGATGGTAAAGTCGCTGTTAAGGGGTGATAATAACTGGTTTACAGAGTACAGGAGTCTGTTTTTGTCACCAGTGTACCCGAACACTCAAGTGAGACGCGTTCAGCGTTGTGTGAATTCACCTTCGGCCAATAAAACTAACAACGCATGTGTGATAACGCACGCTCAACAACTCTACCACTTCCCAAGTTTATGATAGCAATGGCCTCAGTTTCTTTGTGATGGAAGACGAATACATGGGAGTCAGAGCGAAAGTCATTATCTTGAAGGAATCCGTAGTAAAAACAGAAAATCGTTGGAGATAAAAACGCTGACCAATACTATTAAATATGGTAAAAGTTTCTTTCTTGTACGAAGCATGCCTCTTTCTTTTGTTTTTTTTTTTTTGGAAGAAGTAAGCTTCATACAAGTACTTAAGACTTTTCGGACTACACGAAACAAAAAAGTAAAATAAAAGTAAAACAACTTGGTTCATATCGCTTCCAGTTACCTTCAGTGAAAGACTGCGTCTAGACGAATCTAGGAGCAGTAAAGTTTGAAAGCTGAAGGTTTACAGTTTTATTTAGATTAATCTTAGGCTAGTTAAAAATGCTGCATCTATATTAAGGGTGAATGAAAGTTAATTCGTTCAATAAATATTTATACAACGAATTTATTTTATTATGCGAGTAATTTACAAGTGGCCATCCATTCACTCCAAATGTTTCTCTAGTTCTGCCTTGAATTTCCGCAACTGTTTTTCCTCAATTTGAATTTATGCCTCCTCAGGTGTGGAATCTTAGGAAGAATCCCATCAGCATTGAGCTGGCTCAATCCATTCAAGGCTTTATACACCTCAGTTAGATCACCTCGCAGGTGCCTCTTCTCCAGACGCTTCAACTTGCAGAATTCGGGCCTTTCTTGGTAACACCAACCCGTTTTTTCCACTCACCAATCTTGTTGCCCTTCTTTGTACTCGTTTCAGCAGCCCTCATCTTTCCTAAAATGAGGCCTCCAAACCTGTACGCAGTACTCAAGGTGTGGCATGGCCATTGCCTTATAATTTCTCAATTTACCGCGGTTTGTACACGGAACAGTAAAGCTAATTTCGATTTAGTGGGATGGTACACTATATTAAAAAAGTTGTGTGCATTGAGCACGCATAGCAGAAGTTAAGTGAAACTTCTTTAGACTCTTTTGAAACGTTTATTTCAATGTTACTGTTGTTTTATATTTTACAATTGTTTTAAAAGTTTATTACGAAGTTTTTAGATCGCTCTTTTGTACTCGATGGAGGTGGTTTTTTTTGACAGAACTTTTTAAGAAATGCAATAGAGAATGACGAAAGAAATATTTTGGTTTTTAAATTTTTAAAATCGGATTAGTAGAAGCTGAGTTACAGCGACTTGAAACGTAAACGCGACATGCATGCAGGTTACACCGTTGCGCGTTGTTGGGGTACTGAGAGCATCATGCGTCGCTCATGTCTTGTACGGAATGGTACAATAGTGGGGGTGGGCGATGAATCATGTCGTGTCGCATTATCATGGCGATTTGTCAATCCACGAACGCAAGTTACTCTCATGTAAAAACTGCCTGGGGTTACACCTAAAGAAATTTCACTTAAAAAAAAAAAAATCGCGTGCGCACCCTGTACGCATGATGTTTTATTTTACGAGTAAACATCTTTGATAAAAATCTAATTTTTAAAATCGAAGTTATGAAATATGTGGCGTTTTTTATGCCCACGCCCACTACTTACTCTCTGAATCAATGTTAGTGACAGAGTTAGCGTAATTTAGGAAGTGATGTCATTTGCGTAACTTCCGTCTCATTTTCGTTACCAATTGATTTTACTGCAGTCTGAAAATTTAGTACGGGATGCCAAAGATGTCTTCACATACAAAAAAAATAAGCAATACACTGAATTTTTTCAGTACCTTTTTTAAAAGATGTTAAAATTTAACAGAAAATTAATTCCTCTTAAACATTCTAAGTCAAACCAACAAAGAAATCGCTACTTTAATCCTTTTACAAGAAACTGTTTTCAGTACATTTACAAATGATCTTATTTATCTACTAGTACTTAATACTACACGAATCAATTGTTCCATATCAGTTAATAATTACCTTTCTTCATAAAAAAATATACTTTAAAAGTAACTGCCGTTTCTTTAAGAAACAATTTTCTTATTATTTACATTTTTTATCCACAAATCTTTCTTTTAAACTAATCGAAGTAAATTAATTTCTCGCGCAGACGTATTAAAATTAGAAAATTCCTTCCCCGATTCCACCAACCACAGGAGAATTCTGCCAACGGAAAGACTCAATTGGCGAAATGCCCAAAATCAACTCATTTGTCTTGATCTGATTACGCCAATGGCAATACTCTTTCGTTTGTCTTTATTAATTACCAACACACGCAGCCTACGAACATACTTGCGGACAACGTTGAATTGTCATCTTTATATTAAACGACCCCGGTGTCTTCTTTATTTTGCCGGCCCTACAATTGGTTATTATAATTTTCCTATCACTATACTCGTAATTTTCATAAAATCCACTTCCTGCTTCTCATATCAATATATAGGCATAAATTGAAATTTAATAACAGGTGCGCTCTTCTTATGTAAAATTTAGAACGTTTTAATTGAGTTGTTCTCTAGTCTATTACAAATTCTCTTTTTATATTAAAGATGCATAAAAATTAAATATTTAGAAGACGAATTATTTTATTAAGTGCATAATTTACGAGTGACTTCACCAACCATATGTGTCCCATCATTGGAAATATGTTATGCCTCAAAGCCACCTAGTTGCTGGACTGCCTTTTTTTTTTTTGAATTCTTTTAATCGTCTGCTAATTATTTCTGTAATCAGCCATTAATGAGCACTTTTATAATTACCTCCTTTGTCTTGTCTACGTAAAAATTTAAGAGAGAAATAATCTCCCGAATAATTTAAGTTTTCTGTGGACGCAAAAATATGGGGACCATTATAATTAACAGGGACAGTTTTGTTGCTGCAAACGTTGCGAGAGCAAAATATATGACGAACACCATAAAAATGTCTCTGACGCCAAGAAGTTTCGCACCAGGTAATAAACAAGGGCATTAATGGGCTAGAAAATTTTATACGAGGAAGGGAAGTTTGTTGGTAATTTATTACAAGTAAGGGGAAAATAATTGATCGTAGCAGATGATAAGGAATCTCAGATTGTCTTGTTTTGCTCTCAACTGCAGTTTAGTAGAAGTGTGGCTTTTGGGGGGTTGTTTGGAATTGTGCATATCACGTGATCTACCTCTTTATTCGAATATTTCTAATAACGAGCATTTTCACACCGCGAAGGCTGATAATATCCTTTCGTTTTCATCAAAGGCCAAAAAGTTCTTCAATTGACTTCACTCCCCCGGAAAAAAACCGTCCTCCACACATTGGGAATCGATAAAAGTTTCATTTCGCTCATGCAGAACTTTCACGCTAGCCTGATTTAAAATATTTCGGGTGTGTTCTGTTAAAAATAAACTAAACACGCAGCGAAGGACCATTGGGTGGTTAATTACTTCCAATTTCCCTACTTTGCTGCCAAAAAAATTGACTCGTTTCGCTCGTGTACGTTGAAAAAATATTTATTTTTTATGGTGCGAATATTTGATAATCGATTTTCCAGTGCAGAAAGTGCTTCTGGTATTGCATGTGCCTCGTTGAAAACGTATATCCCACTTGTATGGTTTGCCATCTTCCTTTTTTGTTTTAAACTTTCGTTCTTTCTCTTGCCACCTCGTATATTTTTCATCCATTCTTTCTTTCTGTCTCATATTGATTGTCTTTTTTTTTTTTTTCACTGCCCGCAAATACTGAATTTGATATTAATACAAACGAAATATGTAAAAAAGGCCGAATTCATGATTTTTCTCTTAGTAAATCATGAATTCGGCCCTTTTTTTTTTTGTATCTATAATATAAATATACACTGAGTTGGCTTGGGATTAGCAATACCTGCCTAATGATTCGTGAGTCATCTTTTGTCCGTACATGTCTTGGAATGGACTCCACAAGGTGGTGCAGGATGTCCTGTGGTGGTCCTATTCATGCGTCAGTGTCCAGCAATGCTCGCACATTGTCAAGTGCATGGCCGTAGCATGCTCAGTTGGGTTAAGATTTTGGTGAGATGGGCGACCATGGGAGGAGGATTCATTGTCATGCTGGACCTTGTGGAGTTGTCTAAATATTCAGTATTTTCATCATGAAGGAATGCACTGCTTGGTAGGCGTTCCCACCGAATCGTTGTTTAACGGTCAAGCTACAAAGACTACAAGCTGTAACACCACCGCTTCTAGTATGCCCAACACCAACAGTGCATCCAATTGTCATGACCTCATGTTGATTCACCAAACGCGGATACTCCCATCAGCGTAATAGAGCTCGAAACTAGATTCAACAGACCAGGCGACGGATATCCACACTCGTTGGTCCAGTGTTGGTGCTGACTAGTCCATGGAAGGCCCAGTTTCTTGTCTCCTGTGAGCTTGGGTACACTTGACTGCCATAGCCTATATCAGCTGGCGCATAGTTCCTACGTTGTACTGGGTCGCTGCTGTGTTATCAGACGATATACACGACGCTCATCCTAAGTGTCGACCACATATGGCTGCCTCATGTACAACTTTTGGCTAGTTGTTCGACCGCAGTCGAACCACTCGCGGTAGACACCACAATCATTCCACATTCGAAGTAGGAAAGATCTCAATGTCGACCCATTCTTCCTCGCAGACGCTCAAAACTGATCGCCACCTTGCGAACTACAATCTTATGTCAGCTGTTGCTGACTTTGAGCCTTCACCAGCTTCACAGACTAATCCATTCCTACACAACGGTATGCTGCTAATGCAAAGCCAACTCAGTGAATATAATTATTAATGTGGATTTATATTAATATAGGCGCTGACTTCACTTATAATTGAAGCTTTTAATTTATTATCCAAATGTGCATCCAAAATTGGCTTAAAGGTCAGCTATCGACGGGATTTGAACCCTAGAATATCCCCTAATTAATTATGCACAGTTACGAACACGGAAATATAATTAGGAGGGCTCTATAAAATTAATAACAGCTAATATTAATTGCGAGGTGCGCATATGTGAGTGTATAGTTATAAAATATATCCAATACGTTTTTCTAAGGCAGTAATTTTAGTTTCTAATTATCATTTATTCTTTGTCTTCCTGTTTGCTCGACTCCTGTCTGTCCATTTATCTATCATTCTGTTTGTTTAATATACCCGTCCATCTGTCTAACGTGTATGTCCGCCAAGGTACAATGAAGCTTTTGTTTCGTTAAACGCGGTTTCTTTCGCGTGTAATTCAAATCACCTTTGCTTATTAACGAGCCACAATGTCTGCGTTATTAGAACAGTGGACTTAAAGCTGAGCATTTGATTATTCGGATACTTGCGATGTTTCCTTTAATTACACGTAGACGTAATAACAGAGCGCGCCACATTACACGGGTGGCGTGACTGCCCCATCCAACCAGTTATCTGCCGCTAATGCCCATTTGCGGGACTTCACAACCCCAACTTGTTCTTCTCACGTGAATCCATCCTCATCCATATGCATGAATATTAGAGAAAGGTTTTACCCTCCCAGTTGCCAGTGGTCAATTGTTTAGACGGATCTTTTGTGTGCAAATAAGAACCCGTCATTTATTACATAAGACACATTTATTGGCTCTGTGAGAATCTTTTCGAGCTCGAGAACAAGTGACAATGAACTTCCCCTTGAATCTTTGATCACTGGAATACGGCGACCGATTCATTTTAAAGATTCATTTAATAAAGCGGTTTAGAATGGTTCAATATTTAAATTGTTAGAAATATTCCTTGTAAGTGATTGATCTGTAAGAACAAAATTCTTACACTTATCCTAGCGAATGTTATGTTATAAATATTATAACATAACAAGAAAAAAAAGATGTAAATAGTAAATAATATTATTTACATAGGATGATCTTCAACCAGATTTCGATCGCTCTGTACCATACAGTCAAGTAGGGGAGGATTAACGTAACAACGGGGGGTAGCAGGACGGTACACAAGACAATAGGAGCACTGGAACACTAGTACAAAGGGAGCACCGCAAGGCCAGTTCATGGTCGCATAAACAGAAAGTGAGCAGCTCTTTGGAAGGAAAGAACAAGGGAACCGACTCCCCCTTGTGGAGAGGAAGATTTTAAGAACTAGGAGGGTGAAGAAAACCCTGGATGCGATATACACTATGTAGAAATGGCTGCCGCTATTTGAAACAGACCGACTCCTTGAGCACTTACTAATTTCAAGGAGCGGTAGAGAAGAAACAGAGTGGACTAATGGCGGTAAGTGAATCGGGAATGATCACAAGGAAATATCTAGAAATTTCTAGACGCCCTGTAGTTCATCGAAGTTGATGAAAATTTCGTAAACAGGAAGTTACCCCAGTAGAGGGAGGGCCAAGAAAAAACGGAAGAAGTGGGAGAGAGCGAATGAGAATAATGAGATGATGGAGAACGAACGACGATTGGATTAAAATAGAATGAGCGGCTGAAACAAAAGGCAGATGCAAGAGGGAAGTGAGGAGTTTTATTGGGAGAGTTAGGAGTTTGTGGGAGAGTTGTGAGTTTTGGCAGTGTGGAAGTTTGGAGAGTTCCCGTGGAGATGCCTGAGTGATGTGCGGCTGGAAAGAAATCCCGAGAAGTGCCGGGAGAATCGCCAGAGTAATGAGTTGTGGGAGATGCTGTTTAAGAGTTGTTGAAATAGGAAGGAGATAATCCTTGAAAGATGGAAACACCTATGCTGGAGCTGAGTAAAAAAAGGATCGAAAAGCCTCACCATAGAACGATAAGGAAGAGCTACATAGCCAGGCTTCTTAATAAAGCAGTAAGAAGAGTCCTGATAATCCTATTATGCTTCCCAGTTTCGTCGAACTGATCAGACGCCCAAAAAGCAGGCCGGAGCAACTTATTTAATAGCCGTATGGAAAGAAGAGCGAGTTCCTGAACGTAGGAGAATCCCTGTAGAAGAGCAGCAGTTCCTTTGCCGATGAATACTTCCAGTTGGAGCCTGATGATGGCCTATGCTGTCGATGATGAGTCGCCCCTGAACTGAGAAAAGGTAGTGTAAGGAGTGATTCCCTAAGTTAATATGTAAGTACGAGATAATAATTTTAAACTAGATTTGAAGAGAAGGACTTTAGAAAAATGTTTATTTAGTTGATAGTAGATTTGAAGAGAAGGACTTTAGAAAAATGTTTATTTAGTTGATAGTAGATTTGGTATTGATTAGTATAAAAGGAAGAAAAGGGTTCATAGATGTATGTACTTCATCTCAAGGATAAGTTAAAGCAAGGAAGAATTAGATACATGTACTTGAGACTGGTATGTTCTAAGTTAAGATGTAAAGGTGTTCTATGTACTAGAAACGTTACAAGATATTAAGATTGAATTATTTTGGAAGGGATAAATTAATGAAAGATTATAGCGGGGATTTATAAATCTAGGACAATATCCATAGAGGTGTTAAGCCCACTGAGGTAATTCCAGTTGGGAAGTTTAACTGTTAGAAAGTAAAAATAATGTTATGAGATGTAACCTAAACCAGAAGGAGAAAAAGCAGAAAGACACGAAGAGACATATTATATCATTTGCTATTAATTTTACATCTTAACACACATATAATGCCAGTTATTAACATTATACCAATTGATGTTGTATGATACAATTCTTTAATGTATATACTGTGAAATAAACAAATTTGTATATGTTTATCATGTGTAGTATTGAGTCATTCTGAATACTCAGCCAGTCCAGAGGAGACATACACGAACTATTATTCCCCCAGAATCTGTGATCTTCTGTGCAGTATACAAGTCAGGTGTTAACGTGGAGGGGAGGTAAATTAAGGGGGAAATTTAATTGAGAAATACAAAGTTAAAAGAGGTGGGTCTGGAAGGATAACGTGAGATAACGAGATTTATGATTACAGAAATAAATAAATAATAAATAAAAAAAAAAAAAAATATTATCCCCCCAGAATAATCATCCTCAAACAAACCATCCCCCACAATTGGCGAGCAAAGCCAGGATATATCCTCACGACGGAAGGCTGGTGTTCAGAACGACAGATTAAAAAGTAATTCAGTTGCTGAAACTGAGGAAAAAATTCAGCTGGCGAGCCAGAAAAAAGAATAGTAAGTATAATAGGTTGATTAATTTGAGGTAATGTGCATATAGTTGTGAATTGATTAAGATATATATAATTTTGGAATTAAAGAGGAATTAGATTGTTAGTTAAGTTAAACCCCCAAAGATAAGTCATGGCTACCAGGAGAGCGAACAGCAGTAGGGATAGAGAAATGGAAAATAATAATGGACGGGAGACATCAGTAGAAACTATTATTTCCAGTGTAGGGAACGATAATAGGGGGACACTCAAACTAAGTAAGTTTTTAAAAACATTTAGGGGCGAGCCATCAGAAAGCATAGACTATTTTCTACGGAGACTAAAACTGATTAAAGAAAAGGAAGGCCTGTCTGAACTGGAAATAGTCATGATGGCGGAATTCAAGCTGGAGGGCAGGGCCCAGACTAAATATTTAGAGGAGACCCAAGCGATGGAGGTGGAAACCCTAGATGAATTTGAAAAGATATTAAGAAAGCTATTTTCCCGGAAAAACTCTTTTCTAGAAGGAATAGGTATATTAAATAACTACTCTCAAACAAGTCGGGAAACAGTAGAAGAGTATCATAAAAGATTTATAAATGTAAAATTAAATACAGAAGTATCGGAAAAAGAAAGTAGCGCTTTTGACAAAATCCTGATGGGGCAGTTTTTGATGGGGGTCAGGGATAAATATAAAAAAGATATTTTGAGGAGAAAACCAAATTCATTAGCAGAGGCCCTGGAACTAGCCGTAGTGGAGCAAAAATTAGATTTCCAAAGTCGGGGGGCAATTAGAAGGGACATAAATATAGTATCAACGGGAGAAGAGACAAAACCAAGCAGTACTAAAGAAAAAGGGGGCAAAAATAAGCTAGAGGGGCTAGAGAGACAGATAGCTGGGATGGAAGTTAAATTAAATAGATTATTAGGAGAATTGAACACAAAAAAGAACGCTCAAGATCAAGATAATAGACAGTGGGGCGAAAACACTCAAACGGGGCAGATCACAAGAGGTGGATACAGCAGGGGGTGTATAGGAGAAGTCAAAGAAGTTAGGCGAGAAAGATATGGAAAGAAATGCTATATATGCGGGCGAAGCAATCACTGGACTAAGAACTGCTGGTACAGGGATAGATATCACGGGGACAGAAATAAACACTGCCAAGACAGAGGCACAAATCAAGGGCAGCATATAAGCATGAATGCTCTGCATCTTAGACGCTGGAAAAATAATTCCTGTGGAAAAGGGGGGAATAAATCAGGCAGCACAAGGACGATGCCACACACACTTAGAAGTAAGTTTATGAATAAAGAACCAATAGTTTTGGCCACCCTAGAACATAAATGGAATCATCCAAGGCAAGTGAAGTGTTATAGGTGTAGCAGATATGGGCATATAGCCAGATTCTGCTGGACTCAGATGGTGGATCAGGGAGTCAAGTATGGGAATACTGATCCCAGAAAGTCATGGAAGATCAAGACAGGTCGATTTTATCCTTGGCGCTCAAGAAACTTCATATTTGGTCCAATAGAGTGCAAGGATAGGCCAGAAATGAGAGAGATGAATTATGGAAGTCCGGTAGGTGAGAGAAACGATAAGAGATCAAGCTCGGAAATTGAAAAGAAAGAAAAGAAGTGGAAAGAGACTGAAAAAATTGATGTGAAAGGGCGAAAGAAGGGACCCAGACGGCGGAATAGAACCAAAACACTACACGTAGGAACATTAGAAGTAAAGGAGAAAGATAAAGAGAAACATGAAGATAGCGAAATGTTAAATAAAGTGGAAGAAAGTGGAGGTGAAAAGAATGACAACTTGGTAAATGAATCAACAGAGCAGAAAAGAATCGAATGGCCATGGAACCACATAACTGAAACTTCCTATGGGAAAAGGGCCCTCAAGTTGAAAGAGACAAACAGGCTACAACAAATGTGTCTAGGAGCAGCATTTAATGAGAACATGGGATGGGAATAGTTTTAGTGAAGCCCAAAATATACACTTAAGTAGTGTACATGTATATTATAGTAGTTAGGATAATCTAGAAGGGCAATTAAAGGAGTTGGCATGTACTTGCTTGGAGACAGATCAAAAGGGAATATAGAGTTGTTGTTAATAAGTAGGCCATGGAAGTAGTTGCACAAGCAGGGAACCTGTAGAAAATTTATAATGGGGATATAAATTTTAGAGGGAGGCGGAAGGAATGTAAGAACAAAATTCTTACACTTATCCTAGCGAATGTTATGTTATAAATATTATAACATAACAAGAAAAAAAAGATGTAAATAGTAAATAATATTATTTACATAGGATGATCTTCAACCAGATTTCGATCGCTCTGTACCATACAGTCAAGTAGGGGAGGATTAACGTAACAACGGGGGGTAGCAGGACGGTACACAAGACAATAGGAGCACTGGAACACTAGTACAAAGGGAGCACCGCAAGGCCAGTTCATGGTCGCATAAACAGAAAGTGAGCAGCTCTTTGGAAGGAAAGAACAAGGGAACCGACTCCCCCTTGTGGAGAGGAAGATTTTAAGAACTAGGAGGGTGAAGAAAACCCTGGATGCGATATACACTATGTAGAAATGGCTGCCGCTATTTGAAACAGACCGACTCCTTGAGCACTTACTAATTTCAAGGAGCGGTAGAGAAGAAACAGAGTGGACTAATGGCGGTAAGTGAATCGGGAATGATCACAAGGAAATATCTAGAAATTTCTAGACGCCCTGTAGTTCATCGAAGTTGATGAAAATTTCGTAAACAGGAAGTTACCCCAGTAGAGGGAGGGCCAAGAAAAAACGGAAGAAGTGGGAGAGAGCGAATGAGAATAATGAGATGATGGAGAACGAACGACGATTGGATTAAAATAGAATGAGCGGCTGAAACAAAAGGCAGATGCAAGAGGGAAGTGAGGAGTTTTATTGGGAGAGTTAGGAGTTTGTGGGAGAGTTGTGAGTTTTGGCAGTGTGGAAGTTTGGAGAGTTCCCGTGGAGATGCCTGAGTGATGTGCGGCTGGAAAGAAATCCCGAGAAGTGCCGGGAGAATCGCCAGAGTAATGAGTTGTGGGAGATGCTGTTTAAGAGTTGTTGAAATAGGAAGGAGATAATCCTTGAAAGATGGAAACACCTATGCTGGAGCTGAGTAAAAAAAGGATCGAAAAGCCTCACCATAGAACGATAAGGAAGAGCTACATAGCCAGGCTTCTTAATAAAGCAGTAAGAAGAGTCCTGATAATCCTATTATGCTTCCCAGTTTCGTCGAACTGATCAGACGCCCAAAAAGCAGGCCGGAGCAACTTATTTAATAGCCGTATGGAAAGAAGAGCGAGTTCCTGAACGTAGGAGAATCCCTGTAGAAGAGCAGCAGTTCCTTTGCCGATGAATACTTCCAGTTGGAGCCTGATGATGGCCTATGCTGTCGATGATGAGTCGCCCCTGAACTGAGAAAAGGTAGTGTAAGGAGTGATTCCCTAAGTTAATATGTAAGTACGAGATAATAATTTTAAACTAGATTTGAAGAGAAGGACTTTAGAAAAATGTTTATTTAGTTGATAGTAGATTTGAAGAGAAGGACTTTAGAAAAATGTTTATTTAGTTGATAGTAGATTTGGTATTGATTAGTATAAAAGGAAGAAAAGGGTTCATAGATGTATGTACTTCATCTCAAGGATAAGTTAAAGCAAGGAAGAATTAGATACATGTACTTGAGACTGGTATGTTCTAAGTTAAGATGTAAAGGTGTTCTATGTACTAGAAACGTTACAAGATATTAAGATTGAATTATTTTGGAAGGGATAAATTAATGAAAGATTATAGCGGGGATTTATAAATCTAGGACAATATCCATAGAGGTGTTAAGCCCACTGAGGTAATTCCAGTTGGGAAGTTTAACTGTTAGAAAGTAAAAATAATGTTATGAGATGTAACCTAAACCAGAAGGAGAAAAAGCAGAAAGACACGAAGAGACATATTATATCATTTGCTATTAATTTTACATCTTAACACACATATAATGCCAGTTATTAACATTATACCAATTGATGTTGTATGATACAATTCTTTAATGTATATACTGTGAAATAAACAAATTTGTATATGTTTATCATGTGTAGTATTGAGTCATTCTGAATACTCAGCCAGTCCAGAGGAGACATACACGAACTATTATTCCCCCAGAATCTGTGATCTTCTGTGCAGTATACAAGTCAGGTGTTAACGTGGAGGGGAGGTAAATTAAGGGGGAAATTTAATTGAGAAATACAAAGTTAAAAGAGGTGGGTCTGGAAGGATAACGTGAGATAACGAGATTTATGATTACAGAAATAAATAAATAATAAATAAAAAAAAAAAAAAATATTATCCCCCCAGAATAATCATCCTCAAACAAACCATCCCCCACAGATCTCTTAAATAAACTTGAGCAATGCGATTGCCGGAAGCAGAGTTGGACGAGTTAATTTTAAAACCAACTTAGTTAAGTTAATTGGCTGATAAAACTAATTAAGTTTAGTTATAAGTTACTCGAGAAGAAAAGTAACTCTACGTTTAAAGTTTCTTTATTTAAGAAAACTTAAAAGTAAAAAATCTTTATTGTGGTACATAAAAATATAAACAAGTCCCTAACGTGATCCACGCTGATTCAACTGCTTCCCATAGTTTTGGTAAATCGGATGGTTGTGGACCGCTGATCCGAGAGCTCATTCAACCATCACACGGGAGTTAAATTTCAGATGTGCTGAGTGGGGAGGCCACTCCAGTAGACTGAATTCACTTTGTTACTGGAACCACCATCATCAGCCATTTTCAATCCACTGCAGAATGAAGGCCTCTCCAACTTTCCAGTTCCTTCTGTTTTGTGCAATGGCCATCCATTTGCTACCCACGAACTCGTGAATTTCATCTGTCCATTTCCATTGTCTTCCAGGGTTTCTTCTAGCTCCTCTTGGGTACCATTCTGTTATTTTATTAGTCCATCTGTCATTTTATTAGTCCATCTGTCATCATGTCTTCGAGCTATGTGCCCTGTCCAAGACCATTTTAGTTCTTTATTTTTGATAAGAATGTCCTTTATTTGTGTTTCTCTTATCTAACAGTCTTATTCCCAATATAATTCGTTCCATTCTTCGCTGGGTAGTTCTCAGCTTCTCTTCCATTTTTTGTGAGTGCCTAAGTTTCACTTCCATAAGTCATGGTGGGGAGTATACATTGATTCATCATTTTACGTTTCAGACAAACTGGGATATTGCTCTTCAGTATGTGACTATATTTCCTGAATGCTATCCATCCAAAATTTATTCTTCTCTTGACTTCCAGCCAATAACTTGTCCCAGATAAGTATATGACTCCACCTTTTCAATTACTGCTCCTTCAATCATTATATCCCTTTCTATGGCATACTTGTTCATCATTATTTTTGTTTTAGCCATATTCATCATTAGTCCAAAATCCTTACTAACTCTGCGTAACTGATTTAGATTTTCCTCTAATTCTTTGGGATCGTGGCTTATGACCACAATGTCATCTGCAAATCGGTTTAGATACTCTCCATTCACATTGACTCCTTTCTGCGACCAGTCTAATCTTCTGAAAGCTTCCTCAAGGGCAGCAGTAAACAGCTTCGGAGATATTGTGTCTCCTTGTCGAACTCCTTTCTCGATTTTAAATTTGCTACTGTCTTTGTCTAGTCTAATAAAGGATGTAGCACTCTCATATATTTTCTTCAAAATCATAATATATGGGGCATCTATGCCTTGTCTTTCCAGTGCCCGAAACATTGCCTTATGCTGTATGGAGTCAAATGCCTTTTCATAATCCACAAATGCCAGGCATAATGGTGTTTTATATTCATTTGCTTTCTCCATTAGCTGTGATATTACGTGAAGGTGATCCATAGTTGAGAATCCTGTCCTAAAGCCAGCTTGCTCTTTCGGTTGATTCTCATCAAGTATTCTTTCTAATCTGTCAGTAATGACCCTTGTGAACAACTTGTAGATGTGGGATAACAGACTAATTGGTCTACAATTTCTGATTTATCTCCTTTCAGACAGCAGCTGCAAAAACATGCAGCAAAACTATGATTGCATTATTCCACTGCTTAGGTGTCACACCTTTTCTAATGCACTTTGTGAAGAGCCTTGCCAGTTTTTGTGTCATGTCGCTTCCTCCCAATTTTAACAACTCTACAGCAACGTAATCTTCCCCCGGGGCTTTCTGATTCTTCATTTTCTTCAACTCCTGTTCTACCTCATCAGGAAGAAAATCGTATATGTCATACATGTTACTAATTTGCGATCCATCTTCCCCACTGCTGGCATCATTCCCTCGCTCCTTGTATAATTCTCTATAGTAGTCTTCTGATATTTGAATTATGCCTTCTCTGCTGTTTATAAGTACACCATCGCTATTCTTCAGTTTCAGTATCATTTGTCTTTCTGTATTACTGCTCATGGCTGTTCATTTAAATCCTTTGTTTTCCCTTAATGCTTGTTCTACTTTTCTTGTCTTAAATTTTATGTCCTCTGTCTCTTGCTAATGGTTTTGCGTAACACAGCATACTCAATTTTGTCCTTGTCAGTGTTTATCTTGCTCTTCACTTGTCTTCGGTTCATCATGACAAGTGTTTCTTGGCTAATTTTTCGTTCTTTGGATTTCTTTTTTCCTATAGATTTCTCGGACTTTATTAGTTTCAGAAAGTTGTAGTATTCTTCATCGATATCTTGGTCCTGAAATGTCTTCAGAAGCTCAAACTTGTTAAGTTCCAGTACATACTGCGTTTTATTCTCTTCTGCTATCTCAAAGACCTTTGTTTTTTCCTTTCTTTTCTTACATCGATATCAAGTGTGCATCTTACCATTCAGTGATCACTTCCAACATTACCTTGTTCAGGACGGTAACATCGTTCACAATATTTCTATTAGTGATGAACTCTTTCATTAGTTGTTAATCCATTTGGGCTCTCCCATGTCCACTTTCTGTTCACCCTTTTCTTGAAAAAAAGTTTTTTTTTTTTTTTTTTGTAGTTGTTGGCGCATCGGCTTCTGTGGCCATAGTGCACCTCCCAAGGTTTTTGCAGTACTTTGATCCAAGCCCGAGGCGGGATTCGAACCCGCGACCTTTGGGTTGCCAGGCAGGCACTTTACCCACCTGGCTAGCCCGGTCGGCTGAAAAAAAGTGTTCATTACTGACATTCCTCGAGATTCTGCAAATACCACAAGTCTCATTCTTTTACCAATTCCAAAATTTCCTATAGTTCCCTTTTCCGTGCTGTTTTCTCTCTTTCCAACCTCAGCATTGAAGTTGCCCATAATGATGTAGTACGTTTTCTGTTCATCTAGAAGTCTCAATTTCGGTGTATATTTCTTCAACGTTTTCATCATCATGGCTCGATGTTGGTACATAATCATTACTTAGAAATCCTGAGTAGTAGTCTTGACACCCTTGGTGATGTATTTTTGAATTCCAAAATGTATTTTATATCTTTATGGACTAGAAAGCCAACAACTCGTAGATGTGGGACAACAAGCTAATTGGTCTATAATTTACAATTTCTGATTTATCTCATTTCTTATGCAGCAAAATTATGATCGCATTATTCCACTCCTTAGGCTTGACGCCTTTCCTAACGTATTTTGGAAAAGTCTTGCCAGTTTCTGTGCCATGTCTCTTCCTCCCAATTTTAACAACTCTACAATAACTTCACATATCTTTGCTCTTTTCATTGTTTCCATTGGTGCACAGCAGATTTCCACTTAATGAACTTGTAAGGGATTAATTTCTTCTTGTTTCAACCAAACCGATGATATTCCAATTCACATTTTCTAATTCTTTTCCAGCTCTAATATCCTCGCTTCATTGCTGAGCGTTCTTACATTGTAACAGGCCAAGTTCAGTTTCTGTGCATGGCAGCCTGGTTGTACCCAGAGATTCTTAGGACCCTCTGCTTCCACTCTGATCCTCTCACTGGCGTAAGAGGGGGAGTGAAAGCCACTGGGAACTGAGGGCCATTTGTTTCGTTGTGTTGGCATGTGCTGGAGGATTTGCTTTTTTCTCGTCACGCTGACCAGGCCTCTTGAGGAGAACCACTCTACACGTTCGTTGCCACCAAAGTGACGTAACAGGGCTTACCAACGAGGTCTGCATGAGTGGATTTTAGGAAGGCAGCCAACTGGACTGGGAAGGAGCAGCAGTGCGTAGCACACGCTTCTTGATTAGACCGGGGTTCGAGCCCTGTCACCACCAAATACGGAGGATGCGGAAAGGTCAGGGAATGACCACCGCATATTCCAGGAGCAATATGGCCTTAGTTGCTAATGCTCCTAAAAACCATATAACAACAACAACCAACTGGACTTCTAAATTTTCTAAAATAGAAAGATATTGAATCCGTCAATGTTTTAGACCGAGTGTCTGATAACACAGAATGGATATTCCCCTCTAAGCCCCTTCCTGGAACCAGTTTTCTACAATTCGGACCTTGTGGCATTATTCTGTTGGAAGGACCTATTGGCAAATGGATGCGCTGCATCCATGACGAGATGCTCCTCGTCGGAAACACTTACAAATAATCTGTGAGATCCACATTTTACAACTGGTATCAAGGACCCGAATGTTCACCACGAAAACACATAGCCTCCACGATAATGCAACCACCACGCTGCACTGTCGACACCTACCATGGATCCATGGTGTTTCTGAGCTCACTCCGTACCTTGTTTCTTTATAACGGAATTGTAGACTAGTTTGAACGTCCGTCGCAATGTCCCATCCACGACAAGGTACGGAGATTTTTGATTTCTGAAATGCCTCTTTTGGCATTTCATTTCAGAACGGAAATTTCCGATAGATCCATTTCGGTATTTCTTAATTCTTTCATCTTGTCCATTATCGCACCGAACTGGACACATACAGTATCCCTACCTATCCGTCCACCTGTTTTATATTGCGTGGTGCTTCTACTGAAGGATACTGCTCCATTTCATGAAATGAGTAGATGTACCTAATAAATTGGGCACTCAGTGTACGTGGAAACAAAGCGATCAGAGGGGTAGCATTCGACGCTGGCCGATGCCTAGTTAAGACTTCATAAAATACCGAAGTCGATTATGTCAGATTGTTCTGAGAGATTACCCTTCTCATAACCTTTTCCGATTGCTGTGTTCTCTCTTACTCACATGGTTGGAACAAATCGTTTGAAAGGCTTAAAACCACAACCATTTGTTCAAAACTGAGTTTTCGTTGCTCTGAGAAACGCTTTCGATGTGAACTTGAAAGAGAACAACATCAATCAAATTCCTTGATAAAAAAAATGGACTTTATATTTCTAAACTTCATCTTTGTTACTACCTTTTTTTAAAACAAAAAAAAAAAAATCGAGGAATTATAACAGACCACCTTTTTCTCGTGGTAAATTGTTAATACTATGGAATCTACAGATAAAAAAAAAAAAACATTAATGTAAAAATACTGGACAAATTTCGATAATTTTAAATCGAATCGTCTGACCTCCGTGGGTAGCAGTAAAGACGTGACACCGACTTTTCATACCGAAGACGAGAGATAATTAATACCCAGGATATCTATGACCTTCTTGAATAGGGACTGACTCAAATCAGTAAGATTTCCGTGGATATTCTCATGACTAGCAATTTTTCTGCCTAGTGCATCCCATGCATGCTCATTTAGATTAAGGTTTGAGGGATCTGGTTGACACATTCCATATGTGCTACTTATGAAGGCGCTGGGCCAATTGCTAATGCAAAATTGTCAATGTAAGGATCGAATAGGGATTAGAGCACGTATGGAATGGCCAGCCAGATCCCTCAAGAGCACAAAATAAAAGGACATTGAATCAGCTATGGCTGAGGAACAGAATTTCTAGAGGACTTCATAATATTCGCCCTCCCTCCGATTCTTAATTTCATCTAGCGATGAAATTATGTAATGAACATCATTACCAAACATTAATTATTGGTTCATCGAACTAAAGATAATTAACCCACTTCATTAAGTTATAATTGATTATTTCACTTTCCATACACTAACCTAATAATGATATTGATTGGCTATAAATCGATCGATAACTCAGACAGCTAGCGAAGAATGATTTCATTTTCTTCCTATTGAAAGCCTGTCTCTATTACTGGTAAAACAGTGTACAGGAAGGACCAGAATTGATATCGAAAATTCTTCCTTTTTATTTAGTTTCAAGATGAGAGATAAATAAACTTAATTACGGTTATTTTTCTTGAACAGTGCGCTGATATTTCGTTGTAAACACTACGTCAGACGCAAGCGGACAAATAATCCCTTAAGGCGCTGATAGACTGCTAAAAACCAACACAACCACTTCAGTTTAACGTTTGTATAGAAATAGGGCATCCATCCATCCACTTTCCGTAAGCGGGGCCTCACAATAAAAGCCCTTCCAACAAGGTGGAAGAAACCTATTAATTATTTCTTCTCGATCTACTTGTAGCTTTTCGTGTGTAAAGTTCAAGGACTTTGCAATCGCTCTTTCAACAATGGAACTCTTTGGAGATAATGATTCTTCACTCAATAGAAGCCTCGGGGTGAAAAAGAAAGAATATGTTCTTTGATTTAAAAAAAAGGAAACGAATGGCAAAACTTCAGTTTCCAAGAAGTCGCGGAATACGCAAACAAACTTTCTTAAGAAACAAGACAACAGCTGAAAACAATCGTCTCCAAAACAGATTTTTAAGCAACAAAGATCCAAGGAATTTGCAATTTTAAGTTTGTAGAAATTTTTCTCCATTGGTTTTTCTCTTCAAGCAAATTTTTCTGAAGGAAGATCTCGGATGGTAATTGAAAAGATCAAAACGATCCAATGGCTTCCATTTTTATAGATTGAGTTTATTTTGCTTAATTAATATGATTTATCCTGAGCTCAGTCCATACATAAAATGATTCGTCGAAGAACAATATTTCGATCAAATACTTTAAGGACATTGCGAACAGTGGAGTCTTTTTCAAAGGTCATGTCTTTTGAATGCAAATTCAGTAAAAATATTCTTTCGGTGTATAATCTAAAGCGCTGTTTATGTGGGGGATAATATAAAAGGCAACGGATTTGATCCGACCTTGTACAAATAATTATGTGGGGTCCCGCTCTAAAGCCTGTGTTTAAGGGTCCGAACGAGTGGTAATTTTAAACTGAGAAGCTGGCTGCGGGCCACGTCCGATATTTTATTCATGCAGATTGGTGCCATACTAATTATACGGGCTTATTTTGTATTCATGGGGCCATTACTTTTCTACCACGTTGGAATTTCATTCTCTGTAATGGAACATGTTTGATACACCCTCCTTTGTGTGCTTAAATCATACGCCGTAGGCGAGTGCTATAATTCCGCTACTGGGTGGCTGGGAACAGGGGTTCACCATGTTCTATGGCTGCCTTCAGAATTTCTTGTCTGGCTTGGACTTTATCCTGTAATTATCCCAACAAGAATTGACTTGGCGCATTATAGCCTCGTACGCTAATGCTCCATAAAAGATTTAAACAACCTACCAACCCAGCAAGAAATTGGAGACGATTGTTGATAATTCCAGTCCACTTTTTCTGGTATCTTGCATATCATCGATATGTAAGAATTGGGTAATCTCCACCGTGTCAGTTTTTGTACTTTCAAACCAACAAGTCGCGTGACATTGACCATGAGTTCTGTCAATGTCCATCCATTATATGCTTTGTTTATAACTACAAGTGCCCATGACTTTTGGCAGGATAGTGTATTTTTCTTGCTGTTTTGTGATTGAGGTTGCATGCGAAATTTCAAATATCTGGCTTTAATTTAAGCTATGATATACTCGCTGGCCAAAAAAGTTAACCTTTTGCAATTGGCATTGGAAATGTAAGTTGTCAGATGGTATGATCACAAGTTCCTTGGCATCAAATAAATGCTGTACGCTTTTCTGGGGATTCTTAGTCGATCCAATCATGCCTCATGAGTGGATCGACTAAAGGTGAGTTCCAGTATTCAGAAAGTGTTATTGTTGCAAATGATTGAAATTCAATGTAGAGAAAGAAAGAAAGACCCATTTGCAACCAAACTATGCGATGGAAGTTGAATTCGGGATTTGGTAGTCGTGTGCCTAGACTTTTTTAGATTAATGGTTAGGTGAAAGTGTGGCGTGAACCTCATTAAGCCATGCATTCAGACTATTTCGTGTCGACTACTCGTGGGGCTAGAGACAGTATCATGCTATGTTCTGTTGGTGCGGACTATGTGCTCTCATACCATTAGAGTCATTACCTTTGTGTCGTATCGGACCAACTTTACCTTCAAATAATTCATATTTACCCGGATTGCGATGGATTCTTTCAAGACAGCAAACTATCCATCGTGCAAAAATTGTATCCAAATGGTTCGAGGAACATTCCCAAGATTTCCAAACTCTATTTCTGCAGATCTCTGAATGCAGTCGAAAATGTGTGGGGTACGTTGAAAAAGGCAGTTTAGGTTCTTAGTTTTCTACCGACCACATTACAGCAGCTGACCAACGTACTGATGGAAGAATAGTCAAATCAAGAACTAGACTCTGACACCTACTGGAATCCATGCCACGAAATGTGCAGCTGTAATTCGGGAGAAAGAGACAGTGATGGTCAGATGTGTATTGGGCAGTTAGAATGTTAGATATTGAGTGATAGAATTACTTTAGTAATGTCCCCGTTACTGCAAGAGTTCAGAGCACCACATTATTAGTCATTATTTTAACCATTGGTTGGTTGGACAGCTCTTGTTGTTAAGAACAACAATTCTGAATCTGCCCAGTCCCGAAATGGATCAATCGCGTTAAAGTCTGGTTTGTCAGGTGGTTGCTGTACTACTTAGGCCTAAAAGTTTATTCAAAACAAGGCGTTTATTGTTACTATAGCAGCAGAGAGGTCCCAATTCAATCAGTTAATTAGCCCGTTATACAGTAATTCTTTGCGCGGCATTCGCCCACCAACTAATCCCCACCTCTCAGCAAGAGAAATCCAAAAGGCGATTCATTCTAATTATTTCCCCTTGGTGCGCATAAATATAGCCAGGGTAGCACGCAGGGGGAAATGTAAAAGTACCCGGATGAACATTTAAATGAGCAGCAACAATGGGCTAATCTGTGTTGTAGGTAAGACGGCGGCCTCACGAACAAGGGGTTACGCGGGTCATTCACTTCTGTTGACAGAATCGGGTGTGTCGGATATCTCTGCCATTAGGATGTTCGGATTATTGCTTATCGCTACATGCCGCTATCGTGTTGAAGGGGCCGAGCTCTTCGCTGATACCTCTGTTTTATTTTATGGTAGGACCAGTTACCCAATGGACAATTATAGGTCTGTGTAACATCGGCCAGCTGCACCTGCTAAACCAGTGCCTTATCTGATACACCTCTATCATCGCGCACACTAGCCGAAAGAGGGGGGTGGGGAGGGGCCATCTTTGTGAAACTAAGATGTCTTTAAGTTGTTTAAGGTCTTCAACGATGGAGACAGTTGGCAGAAATCCATCAGTATGAGGACCGATCAACAAATTGGTATTTTTGCCCGAATAGAATTTATAGATTGGCTAGAATTTTGACTCAGTTAATTCTTGTCCAAAAATTCTACCAAGTGCAGTTCCTTGGAAAATTTGTCGGACAATCAAGGATAGAAAACGCTTATATTCTAGTACGACAAAGCAGCCAACGCATCTTTCGTTTCCATGACTACGCCTCCCCCCAGATGTAGGAAGACTGCTCGAACACCCACCCTGTTCACCAGATCTTCCTTCCAGCGACCGCTTGTTTCTAATCCTCGAGGGACATCATCGAGGAATATTTTTGAAGTGAGCATGTGTCGACTAGGGGGTCGACTCAAGGCGTGTGCGAGGGGCGCATTTAAGTAGGTTTGTGTCTAAAGGATTACTTTGAAAAAAAGCCAGTGAGCAGAATCGCTGACAAAGTTTGAGCAGAATTGCGGACCCAATTGTAAACTAACCGGGGACGTTACGTCACTTCTTGGAGTGAAGTATGACCTCGGATTCCGCGTGAGAATTTAGTTTATTGTTGACAGGGGGTGGTTCCGTTTTGCTCGAGGTTTATTAGAGGATTTTGAAAATCATTTGTGCCCGAAGCGGCTCCTTCCAAAAACGCGTGCAACTTTATAACAATGCGCGTGAGTGTGAGCATGTGCATCGGTCAAAATTCCAAAGCTATTATTGATTAGGAACACGGTCTCCAGGTGGGAAGTTCAGTCGCGCGAGCCTACAAGATGATTAAAAACCGTGAAGTGAAGTGGGATGGAAAACTGACTTTCCGTATTTGAAGTGAGGAGGTTATGAATTCTTTCGATCCTCAGTTTTTGTTCTCTTGATTTCCTCCCAAGTTCCTCTTTTTTCCCCCTTTTTTTTTGTTTTGTCTTTCATTTAATTCATTTTCGCTTCGCCTTTTCTATCTATTTTTTTTGCGCAATATTTTTTTAACCGACATCACGCTTAGCTTGCTTTTTCCTCCAGAATTACATCCCATTTACTTTTCTCCTTTCGAATAAGAAAGGCTCACACGGACCGTTGGAAACACCATTAGAATACCGATCTCCTCATCTTGTTCATGTCTGGTGTTTATGCTGTTTTGCCTCTCTAATGTTTCACCTCGAAAAAGGGCAGATTATTTCTTCCCTGTCGTATACTCTCCATCCCGCGCAGTATATCCGTTGTCATGACGACCCATTTTCCTTTACAAGAGCATCTTGTATCCGAGAAAAGGGGGAAAACAAGTTTCTGCTCATTTTTTATTTACTTTAGTTTTTTTTTTGTAACGAATATTCCTAAACTACAGTCCTAACAGAGAGAGCGCCACTTTACAGAAACATTAGATTGGAGTTTTGTTTTTAGTTTTCGTCTGTCATTTAGAAAGAATGAACGCAGACGCTATTAAGTAACGTATTTATTTAAAATGGTTACTTTAGTCGGTAATCTACTTAATTTTCCTTCAAATAATTGCTGTCAGCATATTAAGACGGTGAATCAAAGCGATATTTCGAAATCGTGAAGGGTTTACTATTACAGACGATTTTTATTTCTTATTCTGCTTCGTCTGCATTATCTCGGAAGACCACATTTGGCAAGATTCGCTAATTAAATTGCGTGTTTATTTTATTTTTGCTAGCTTGTATCTTAATTTTATTTACTGGCCAAATATATTTGCATTGTCTCGTAATTCAGTTATTTACACTTGAACTGATTGTTAGTTTAAAGAGGCAGCAACAATGAAATTCTTTCATTGTTGCTGCCTCTTCTAGTTCAATTGTTTAGCGACTAAATAATTTGCTAATTTATTTCATTGTTACGCTCGTCCCCAGTGTAATTGTTTAGTCATGAACTCATTGTTAAATTCTAAATTTCTTTAATTGTTGCTGTTTTAGTTCAGTTTAGTAACCAATTGTTAATTTCAAGCAATTCTTTTATTGTTACTGCGTCATCTAGTTCAATTATGTCGTCTGCATTCAAATACTTAAAAAAAAAAAAAAACGTTTTTTATTGCTCAGCTTTGAATTTTTTTTTAAAAACATTATTCCTTGGATTTTGTTATTTTATCGTGGATTATCTGCTTATTTTATTGTCAATTCTCTGAATATTTTTTGACAATTCTTTTTTTCCTCCACTTTCATTGCGAGACACCAGTCTGAACTTAAGCAGTCGGCAACTTTGAACTCTTCTTTTTATTCCTTACTGGTTACAGCACCACGTTCCAATACCAAACAAGTTTTTCCTTTTTTTTTATGGCTTACTCTGTGGTCTAATGACCTCGAAAATATTTGACGATCCTTTTAGTTTCTTCTGTCTTTCCCACTTACATACACAAGCTGGCACGCACGCACGCGCGATTGAAGCGGACGGTGCCTAATAAATATGCTCCAAAATCTAGAGGCAGGTTGACAAAGCCAAGAGTGCAGTAATGTATATATTTTTAATCAGCGGGTTGGTTGTAGCTGTTGATTCTTGGGGAAGAAATGAAGTGGCAGTAATAACTGTCTTGAATGTGGCGGCAAGGTAAAAGGGGGGTACTTTGCGGGAGTATAATAGACTGTAGTTTTCTAACAGCGGGAGGAATCCCGGATCTTAAACACCCATCGCTACCAAAGTCGTCTGAAAGAAGAGTTAATGAGCGCGCGCAAGACTCGCAGGTCATTTGCTGTTGCTATCTGATGCCGGTAATGAAGTGAGTTAGATAAAAGTAGCGGATGGGGGGTGACACTAAATACAGAACGGGGTCTTGAGTGCCACGTTTTTGATTACGGTTCAAGAGTTGGACAGCACCCAGGATCTGCACTAGTCAATTACGCTGGAACTCAGTAATTGAAATTGGGAAGGGTAATAGGTTTTATGTCACTGGGTTAAAGAATGCCCTTAAGAGTATCTGCACACCCCCCCACTACCTACCCTCGTACTGGAGATAGATCTATACAACTTCAGTCGTTTAATACAGATGTATTTCATGTCGTTATGCTGAACTTTGAATATAAACTTCATCTCGCTCACTGCGCATGTCTTAGAATTCGTGGACCATCTTCATCGTGAAATTTCCTCTTCCGGTCCTATTCTAAGTTCGAATTGCACACGCCATTTCAAAGTAACGTTCATTAGCATGCGCAGCAAGGGAAAGTAAATGTCATGGCTGCACCCGAGTCTCGAAGTGTAATCAGAGGGTTATTTACCTGCATTAGTATAAAAAAATAAGGAAAAAATAAAGGTAATGTCAAAGGGAAACAGAAAAATCGACATCCTTTGCGAGTTAAGTGACGCAAATCACGCAACAGTTCCGTGTGGAAAGAAATCGCCCAAATTCATTGGACGGAATCGTACATGCGACTGTATCCTAGCAACAGAGCATTGTTGCATGCTTGTGAGCGAGAATGAGCCAAGAAACGTCTCAATTGTTAAAATGTTAAATGCCTAATCTGTTGGTATCCATTTACGTGGAAATGTGCTGTGTTGACATAACCGAATATTCAAAGTAAAGATAAACTGCGCACGCGCAGTGTCATAATTTTCGATTTTCTTGGCCGCTTTTCTTCTTTCTGTTACTACTTCGATGACGACTTGGGGTTTAAAGGCGCAGGGTACAAAGATATTCACTTATCTGTAATTCACCATGGCGGGTCTCTCCTTGGAGTTCGAGTCAGTGACTTTGTAATTTATTGAGCTAACAAGGCTAAAACCTGACCTGTCAGAAGAGCTATTACCTATCCCACCCGTTGGGCTATTGTCAAGGTAATGGACTATTACTTAAGGGAGGGGGGGGACCCTTGAAAGCATCCTACAGACCCATTGAAGGGCTGGAACTTAAATCATATTTAATAATCGGAGGAATTTGCTGAGAAATTCCAAATATTCAATGAATTAGCTTAATTGATTCTGCCTTGAGAAAGATTAACAAAAATAGCGCAAATCTTTTGGTTAATATAGCGGAAGAAAATTAAAGATTTGAATATTGAACACTGTTGTGGTATGTTGTCATCACTGGTTGATTCTAAAGGTACTCGGACATCATCTTTTAGATGGAACTAAAAGTGGGAGATTTGGGGTCATCTTTTAGATGGAACTACTTAAAGTTTGGGAATCTCCAGACAGAGAAGTAACTCCAAGAATTCAACTTTTTTTTGCATGAGCCAACAGAAGGAATTCTTGGGGTGTGTGACCTTTAACCTACGTTGCCGTATCTACAAAACTTGGTAATTAGCGTACACAGTTTGTCTTCTGCATATTGGACATGTGTTTAATGGTGCCAATCCATTCTGTTTTCGTACTTGTTGCTACTAGTTACCGATAAGACTCAGTCAATCACCTCTGACAACCGACCAAACAGAGAACACTGCGTGTTGATCTTTTCGTGTTCTACAGCTGAATAAATATCGCATCTGAGGGTTTTATCTTCGGTATTATCTCACGTCTCGTGCCACTACACTTTGCTACTTGACTTTAGTAAGTAGAGAAAGAAGAAAGAATTTGTGAGTGCGCAGAATAGACCGCCGTTTCTTAAGTACGTAATATTTCTCGCGAACAACCCCATTGGCTATGCCCAGTGAAGGAAATACGAAGGTTGTTAAAGCACAAAATGGTGACGGAAGGATCAAATCAAGATAAATCGTGTTGGAAAACTGAAGCCAGACTCGGATGCTGTGAGAGAATCCAATATGAAAGAAAAGAAACGAGAAGATAGATAAGGCTGGGGGCAATTGAGAAATTGCGAGCGAAATATATTTGAAAGGATAGAGCGAGAAAGATATGGAGAGTGAAAAGAAATTGTAGAAGTTTTTCCACTCCAGTAAATCCTGACATGGGTGCCCTTTGTCGCTCACTAGATGTCGAAACGATATTCAAATCGCTGAGGCGTACGCATATTTGAAAGGCGAATGTTTTCACAACAAGGGCAATATCTTCGTTCAGTGTTCTCCGGAGATAATTGTAGTTCATACATTACCTGGTTTTACTATTCTCCAAAAGTTAATCGAATTTTGAGTCCATGAAATATCTTGACCTACTTTTGCAGTCTGTGGAACCGCTTCCAGTTTCATCCAGGTCTTATGGTGTATTGTCTGGTCTGTACAAGCGTCTTCAAGGGTGATTACCTTGAATATTCTCTCCTGTAATAAGTCTCTTGTGGGGAACCGTACTCTACCATCTGAGATCGATTAACTACAGTTCCTGATGGATGAGAGGCAAGGGTTGCGGTCTTCGATGGAATTTGAAATCCGACCTCTTGAACTAATGAAAAATGGCCAACTCATTGCTATTGTACTTTTCCTTGTTACAGTTAAGTGCATAGCAGAAAGTTCTTTGAACCATGTCATGTTATAGCTCAAAACATTGAATTTAGGGCTCAGATCTGCTCCGTAAAATGTCCCCCCACCCCAACCACCTTACTGTTCCTTGAAAGTGAATATTCAGCGAACAAAGTTTTAATGGCGAACATTAATTGCAAGCAGGCGTTTTCATTTCATGTTCACAACGTAACCTGCCTATAGATTCCAGTATTTAAAGAAAACAGTAAGTTTAATTGCCCTTGCTGTGAAAACAATCACTCCATCCATTCAAATTGCAAATATACAAAGTCAAACCGAATTGTGAAAGCAAGTTCGAAATTATTTAAAGGTTAAAATCAATGATGTGTGGACAGTTTTTGATTGCAGTTTGGGTTGACTGGCTGCTGGAAGGCGACAAACCATGCGGAAAAGAAAGGCACAGAAATTACTTTCCGAAGGCTACACAAGGATGCGTTTGGCATTGCACACAGCCGGTATGAAAACAATCTCGTGATACGATTACTGACCCGATAAAAGATGTAATGAAAGCGAGGATCACCTTCGGTGGACAAGCATCCCTCTTTAAGCTTTGGGAACCACTGAAAAAAGGCATCGAATAACACAGCATCTTCTCAGAGAGAGCTTTTTAAATATTTTTTGTGTTTCTATTGCGCTTTTCCGTAATATGAAACAATTTGTGCAATCATTCTTTTCAAAATACGACGAAACATGCAGAACATTTTCTGTTCAACTCATTCTAATTCAAACTGACTGCAGATTAACAAACATCTTGATCCTCATGGGTAGCACAGTTAGTAGGATCGCCATCCCTCCCACACCGGGTGGAAAAGACCAAAGTTCGAGGACATGAGGAATTATGGGTATTTTTTTTCACAACGTGGCTGAGTTAGTCGCTCACAGGCGAGGGTAGTTTGGTTTTTCATCCCGGAACTCGATTTTTCGTCCAGCAAACAAAAAATCGACTATAGAACACAGGCAATTTACAGACAGTATACATGGAGCAATATGGCCTTAGTCGCCTATTCTCCTAAAACCCTACAACAACAACCGACCATGTTGCGACAAGTTGTAAGGACAAATCGAAGATATAAAGCCTGCCCCCGAATTTTTAATTCGATATTCACCATCTGTACAAACTTACAATAATTTCCATTTTGGTTCAATGTCCGAAAAATGAAACTGCATTATAATCTTATTAATTAAATTTAATTGATCATAAAATTTCAGTTTCTCCTCGTTTCCCCACTTCTTGGGGAAACCAAGAAACGCTTTTAGCATCTCCATCTTTCTAGCGATTTTTTTATTTAAATGAACTCTTCCACCGGGGGCTTCTGTTCCAGCTACCACCACACTCCCACATAACGTGTGCGTTAATCCCAAACTGACAAAAGTGAAAAGAAACTCCAGATTCGTTGCTGATACGAAGACATGAGTTTACCATTTACAGACTACCCTTTAAGTTTTATATTTCGCTCACACTCTCTCTAGGCATCGGCCTGACGCGCGTGACTTTCTTCGAGCAGCAGTCACGCGTTCTATGACAGCAGCCTCCTTGCAAAATGACCAAGAGCAAACATGCTGTACCTCTTTTCTTATTTTTAAAACTTTCCTTTGTGCGCTTGTTTCAAAGACTGTATAAACAAAGACAAAAATGGGGGGAGAGAGGGAGGGAGGGAGCGTCTCTTCGAACAGCAAGTACCTCAGCTTCCAAGAAACGAACAATCGCGTTAGATGAAATAAGAGAGCCTCACTCAGGATGAAAAACCTGCAGTGATCACAGAACACCTCATAAAACTTGAACCAGGCTTATAACAAGCGTGATTTCATATTCACTCTTTCTGTGTTATCAATAATTCATCAGTTTTCGGATTACCTTTTTTTAATTGGCAACGAAATTACTGATTCGGTCAATTGTAACTGCAAATCTTCCACGAAATGGTTGTAATTTTGTCACAATAAACCTTGCGAATATTGCACTAGTTGAGACAAACAGATTAAGCGAGAGTTCTCCATCACCCTCGCCTTCTGGTGTTTTATTATGGCTGAAATGCGAGCGTTGTTGTAGCAACAGAAATTGGATGCATGCCAAATATTAGGTGAAATAGCCGGCCCTTATTTTTATCCTGTGGACGAATTGAGAAATGGCATAATAATCTTCAGGAAATATATTCCTTAGAACCTGTTAAAGCAGTAATATAAAAAGGATGGAAAAAATTTCTTCCGGTGTTCATAAATAACTTAAAAAGTGAGCTGTTGGTGGGAGAGCGTGGAAAGATAAAAGTCCACGAGAAATCAAAAAAACGAATTCAATTTTCTCATTATGTAGCAGCCTGAGAGAGAGAGGCATTACCACAGATAATATCGATGTGTATCGAGGAAAAACAAAGTGATTGTGTATGTCTATTTGTGACTGACTCGCAATAGAATATCGTCCCATAGCGCCACCTATGGGACGATAACCGGTGTCTCATGACCACCTAAGGTCATGTGGTCAGCTGTCAAAAGTCAAGACGACTTTTGACAGCTGCAAAGGTGTAAATCTCAATCAATCTTCCTTGATCCACAAGTGGAACAACATACGTTGTTCCACTTTCGCAAAGGACATACCTGCTATTCGATCCTGGCAATTCAGTCTAATTCACCCCAGTCTGCAGATGTGAATCCATGCCACATCGAATTCAAGTTGTAATTAGGCTCCTGAAAGTTCTACAGATCGTGAGAGTGATTTTAATGATCGGCACTAACGAACAGTACTTCTTTGGAGGGCATGGACAGGCTTCAAGAAAAGCAGCGGATATACACTTAGTAATCTCTGAATTATGACCACCCTATCCGTAATGGACCATGCCAAACATCTTCGTACGCTACAGCAGTGGTTGTAAATAGGGTTTAGGAGCATTCGCCAACTAAGACCATATTCATCCGTATGTAAATTGCGTGTGTCCTGTGGTCGATTTTCTGTTTGCTGGACGAAAAACTCGAGTTTCCGGGAGAAAAATCCCATAAGAATTCCTCGCATCATCGACGGAACTCGGGTTTTTTCCACCCGGTGTGGGGAGGACGGCGATTTTACCAACTGTACTACCCACGAGGGCAAAGTCAGTTGGACCTACGGGAAGAGGGAAAACACATTGGTATGCGATGTATTTTATTATTTTGAAATACTTGATTTCTCGAGTTCTCCTTAGATAATGATCTTGAATTTCTTTCAGTGGAGTTAAAATGTTAATTATATGTCGTTGGCCTCTGGGCATGCCTTCACAAATGTGTTGAATTCCACTTCCATCAGCCAGTCCTTCAAAAAATGGGGAATTTTTCAACACTAATTTCAAACCCCTATATCTATTTGTTGAGAAACCCTAAGGAGTGCGTGTGTTTAAGGGCGTTGCGTCAAGAAACGTGCAACTCGGTAATCGTCAGTCATTTTGTTTTCTCGCTGAGAACTGTGCTGAAAATTTCAGATCACGAAAAATTCATGGACTGCTCTTCGAAGACCTTGATTGGTCAGGCCACATCACTTCTTGCAGCAATACATTAATCTTTGGGTCAGCGTTTCCATCGTCTTCGTGAAAAATTAGTGAGTGACCTAATATTTTATGTCACCATGTTTGACAAGCCGATATGTAGTATGACGTGGAACATTAAATCTTTCGTTATCTTCTCGTGAAGTGTACGCGCCATATTTTACCGAAGTCTTCTCTCAGAAAGAGGAAACCTTTTTTGTTTCTTCATTTTATCAGGTAAAATAAATTCGTTATCGGCTACATAATTCTGGATCTGGTTGCTCTATAAATAGTAATAGGATTATTAATTTTATTTCAGGTAGGTGAAATGGAGTGTCAGAAATGACACGATACCACAATTTGTTCCAAACTGGCTGTCTCTTAAGACTTTTCATTTTTCTCTTACAATTATATATCCTTCTATATAACTGTAGGAGACTTTTTGGAATAAGACTCCAGTTTATTTTATTACTGGCTTATTAAGAAACAGATCTGGTGTCATCATTTGGTGGGGAGTGGACCATTAGCTATAACAGGCACAGCAAGACTAGTTGAGTCAGCTTGAAAGGCGAGCACCAAGAAAAACTTTAAACCGGGCGATATTTTTACCTTATTTAATTAATTCAGGGCTTAGGACCTTTCCTGTATAATTGGGGGCACTCGGGCGGGCAGGATAAGTCCTCAGCAGAATTCTGAGTTCGCACTTTTGTCTGCTGTCCCAACGCCATAGATGTTGACCTCTTTCTCGGGGTTAGGGTTAACATCCGAAATCAATAATGCACAGAAGAAAGGAAGTGAAAATAATTACCAAAATGGAATCCGGTTAGACTTAATCAAGGGTGGATCCGGCCACCATGCTTTTTTTGGGAGGGGGATAAGTCTAGGAAAATAAAGCATCCCAAAATATCTTCAAAAATGCCATGAATTGCATTCCATGAATCAGAGATGCGTAAATTCGCATCTCTGAGTGGCGTACCTTCATTCACTGGCGCTGGTGCACAGTTTCTTTATTAACCACCCTGTCTTACTTTTCCTTTTTGATCACCCATGAATTCAGTGACCTGGTGCAGCTGCACCTCGTGCACCACAGGATTTATACCCCACTGCCGTTTTTCCTAAGGATCAATCTTTGTATTCGATGTACTCATTGCACATTTTATTCTGGATTCAAATTAAGAAACATGATTTTAGACCTGGATGATAGGTTTTGATGTCCACAACAGGAGAAAAAGTATTTATAAAAAATTATCCTTTAATATATCATAAAATAATTGAATTGACCTATTTAAGAAATGATTAAGCAGTATAAAATAAATCAATATTTCATTGAACTTCTTCCTTTCCAGGATCCATAACCCACGGAATGCTTGGGTTATGGATCCTGGACCCTGTTGATGCGTTTGTCGTCAGACTATTGTTCCTAGGTCTCTTTTTTTTTTTGTGATTTTGGTTTGAGTAAATTTGGCAGAGTTCAGTTGCAGGCCAATAGAGTTGATGTGTGGTTATGGCCTCCGTAGCCGAGTGGTCAGGAGCGGGAGTGCAGTAGCACACTCTCTTTGAGTAGACCGGGGTTCAAGCCCCTGACTGCTGAATACTGTCGATCTGCCAACCTGCACTGAACCAGAGTGGCAGATTATGGTCCATTTCCTTCAGCATGAATTGTTGAGGAGGCTTCCATCCTGCAGTGGTTTGATAATGGCTGTAGTTTAGTTTACTTTTTTTTTTTTTTTATATATGTGAGAAATTTGACCTGATGCCTTTTTCGAGATTAGTACAACACTGCCACTAATCCGTGAAGTAAGTGATAAACATCTTTGTGTCATCAATACAAGAAATGAAGATCTCTTGCTGCGACAAGAAGGGATCTAAGGTGGTGGCAAAAAGAAAATCGGACAAGCTTCGCCCTTTTGAGATGGATCTGATATAGGTTAGTTAGTTCTTTAAGGAGGCTGAGGGGTGGGGAGTTATCTGAAATCGAATTTATAGATTTTGGATGGAGTTTCCAGGTTATCTTGTAAAGTCCATTTGAAACAATGTCTAGTTGCTCTTCACTGTTTAATATACGTGATTCTTGGAAACACCAAACAGTATTTCACGTATTACTGTCTCTCCGGTCCAATAAAGAAATAACATCCAACTAGCGGCGATCCAGTGGTCGAAAATAGCGCGTTGATGCGAGAGGCCAATCAGAAAAGTTAGTCAGTCACGTAACAACACAGTGGAAACCAAAGGACATTTCAGAAAACCAAACTAGTCTTACTTCGGCACGGATGGAGCATTGTAGTCAATAATGCTCCATCAAATTCAATACGGTTACAGTGAGTTCAGTTAACACCAACAACCGCGGCGTGTAAAAACATTGCTGGCCTGACGAACCCGGTCGTTGATGAGAAGACTGATATATCTAAAATAGCACCAATCCAATAAATCTTTCCAGGTGGCAACAATGCAGGCTGGTAGTGGTAGTTTAATGGTGTAGGGAGTATTTTCGTGGTGAATATTTAGTCCCTTGATTCGAGCGGAGTAACATTTGGTTCCCTCCTTGGCCGGAGTGTTTAAATCGACAAATGGATTCTTCCGAAGAATAATACATGTCAAAAGGCCAGAATTGTGCAGAACTGGATCTAGGAACATGAAAGTGAAATCCTTCTACTGCATTGGCCTCCCCAGTCACCAGTTCTCAATCTAGTTGACCACCTGTTGGATGATGTGGAACGAAATCTTTCCGACTAGAGATCCGCAACCATCAAACGACGAATCCGGGATGTTCTGAGCGCTGAAGTGGATAATACAAGGGAAACTTTGGGTGATTGGGGCTAGATCCTTTGCATTTAGGATGAATAAATTTCATCAGTTGCAGTAGTTTAATCCTGTTTGCTGCAATCAGACTGGAGAATTCTTGTGAAACACGAATTAGTTGGTCTACTTTGCAATCGTGTTCTGCATAAGTTGAGTTGCACTTGATTCAGTTGGAATACTATCGTCTTGGATCATCCCACAACAATTACTGTTTTTTTACCAAAGCACCTGCTTGATGTGCGCCAATAGTCATAATTCACTTGATCAGTGAAGTATGGTGCTCGTTCGCTAGTGAGATCTTTCCTTTCTTCATTGATAAGATACTTTTTCTTCCTCTGTCTCCATATCGAGGTCTCGTGAATTCGTAAGTAAGCTCCAAACTTACAGGCACTCATCGATCCTAATAAAACGGTTAGGCAGTGTACATTACCTCTAAAGACTAAATGGTGTTTGTAATAACAAATCAAACTGAAGTCCATTCACACGTTGATAGGTTGTTGTTGATGAAGAGATTCGTTGAAGTTAGTATTGAACCTAAAAACAGTAAGAAAAATACTGCCGAAGTTTTACCACAGCTCTATAAAAACAGTGCTTTTGGTCTGTTGACCCAGCTAATTTACGAGTTCCTTTCAGCAATTAACACATTTTGGACAGCGCATTGTTTATTCGCAATCTGTAAATTCACAAGAGGTCGCTTTCTCTCTCTCCTGCGTAGCCCTCAACCCTTGTGCCAGCCCGGTAATGTTTCTGTCGCAGAGAAAGTGTTCGCTGGTTCTCCACGGGTCGAAATTCTAACTCCGGCATTCGCATAACCATCCACGCAAAACTGAATGCAAATGATTGAATAGAATTCTTTGTGTCCGCATTCTTGATTAATGGATTTTGGATATGTTCTTAGCTATTGCAGACGCTGCGAAGAATTTAAGAGAATAAATTACCGATAATGTAAACCCGTATTGGAGATTTCCTTTCTCTGTGTGCACGCAGATTTATTAGAACCTTGCATTCACTACAGTAATACCGAATGATGAATCTTCGTGGAGGTAATTAGCCAGTTGGGTTACGTTTGTGAACAACGTTAGCGATGGGTTCTTCTTCAAGAAGACCACCAACTGGGTTGCAGATATTCGAGAATAGTTATTTGCGTTCTTTGAATAATCAACACCCCGCGGAACTTATTTTATGAAGTCCCTACGAGATGGGGGGCATTGAAATCTCAATTTTAGAAAGAGAATGAAATATCAATAATGGTAAATAAGAAACGCGGAACAAATAAATGCTAATTTAAATTTTTTACTGAAACCTCCATCGCAAAACTCTCATAATAATAAAAGCAAAATAATATTATATTTAACTTTTTATTTACAAATATTTTAATAAACAAATCCCCTTTCACTCCCACTCGCTTTAAAACTTCCTTCGTTGTTGTAAGTGGTCCTACAGACGATTCCATGCGATCTCTTTCAGTGCCTCCGTCACAGCACTTTCTGCAGACCTGAAGCGGAATCACTTCAGGTGTTGTTACATCCTGGAGAAGACAGCAACGATCTACAGATGATGGGAAAAATAATGGAAATATAAGAGGTGCAGGTATGCACTAATCTGGTGTTGGGTCAGTTGCTTCTAAAACAGTATGTATTCTGCATGGAATAGATTCAAATAAATATTGAACTGTATTAAGAGGAATACTGGAACATTCTTCATGGAGGAACATTTCAGGCTCTCTGAATGAGCCTCTCGCTCTCCTTTCCAAATATCCCGTGGCTCAACTTTTAAGTCTGGTGATTTTGCAGGCCACGGAAGATGCTTAGCCTCAATTTCACGCTCCTCAAGCCAAGATTAGGTACATCTGGCTGTTGAGTTAGTACCAAGCATTATCATCTTGAAAAGTGGCATCGTTTGTGGGGAACCAACTTGGTCTCCTGAATAGCAAGGTAATCAGTTAGTAATTCGTCCGTTCAGGATAATGGTAATACCTAAAGGATACCAAAATATTAATGCTCAAACTATTGTTGATCCTCTTCTGTGTTCCTTATTGTGTTCCTTACACCATTATCCACTTTAACATTACCATCTAGAATTGAAACCTGTTTTATGAAAATCGGAGCGAGCGTAATATTTATCAGCATTTCCTGTCCAATTATTCAAATCCACAGTTACATGCTTTGTGGGATGAAAAATCGAGTTTTTCCAGGAGAAAAACTAACAATTCTCAACACGTAGAAACTTAAACACTGAAAAGGGCGCCCACAAACAGGAGCAGTCTTCACATTCTTGAAGACCTTTGATCCTAATACTTTTGGGGATGCAGTCCATTTAAAGTCCATCGTTCACCTTTCCGCCACGTCCACGGCATTCATTACATTAAAGTAGCAGTTAGGATTTAAAAACGAGGCAAAAGGCACAGTTAAGAATATCATAGCAGAAGGAAGAAGTAGCGAGATAGAACGAAGAGATAAGAGAAGCCAACAAGCGCAGCTCCCTTCATAACGTGTATACGACTCCCCGTAGGGCCGTAAATAAGTTTTGCAGGAGACAGTTCCATCTTTCCCCCAACATAAACAATGAAGAACGCTGTTATTATGTGGACACCCTTTTCTTAGCGAAGCCTCTAACCCGAGGTCGTTAATAAGGGAAAAGTCTTCATAACCCTCCAGAATTGTCGGGTGCACACCAATGAGGGCCCTTTGCCAGCAAAGTTCTCTTCATCATTTTGTTTTCCCGTTTTTGTTCATTGCCTTCCGCACGGTGTTCCTGCGGACCTCCCCCCTCCCCTCAGCGACATAATGCCGATGAGCGGCCCTTTAGTACGAGAGATTAATTCTTTCTGCCAGCGAGTAATTTCAAACTCCGAGAGTTCAGGGTCTCTTTAGAGTCGAGGCCAGCGCAGGACTCCTGCGACATCTGGTGTTGTGCGTAAATAACTCATAAGTCGAACACTTTTTGGCCCTTTTCATCCGGCACTCTCCGTGTGGTGTCATTGCTGAGATTAAAGCGGAGTCTGTTCCCTAGCAACCAACCCATAAATAATGAATGGCAACCGTTTGCATACTTAACAACCGACTCTGGTTCTTTTTATGCGAACAACTCTGAACAGCGCCATTTTAACTTTGCTGCCAGCATCTGTAGGACCATTAAGGGACTTATTAGTGCGTTCCTACTTAAATTTGCGGGATCGAACGAATAATTACAAGCAGTTAAGTCGCAGGGAGTTACATTTACTGTGCGAGAAAAAATCGGGCTCAGTTTTGTCGACAGGTGGCGCTACACTATGCACGGTTCCAAATACTTTTTAATGTCTCCCATAGAGGTATTAAAACTTGTTTTTACAGGCACCTACATTAACATAAGCAAATGAGTTCCGACCTTAGATCTGCATAAGTTTCATTCTGACTTAGTGGAAGAACACTTTGGTCTTGAAGGATGGATGATTAGAGCTAACCAAGCCACTCAATTTCAGTTGTTTTTTTTATTGCATTTAGTGGCTACTTTATTGGGTGCACCTACTTAGATGGTTGCATGTTTCTACTTCGAAGAGCTGGTATCCCTTATCCCATAGGATAAGGGATATCAGCTGGATTGAGATTTGGTGACTGTGCCTATTTGGTGATTCAGCCTATTGCTGTGGTGGCCACAGCAATAGGCTGAATTCACTCATGTCCTCAAATAAGTTCTCTACTATTCTGACCTTCAGAAATGGCTCTTTATCCTGTTGGCAGAACCCATTCGCAGTTGAATACGCTGCAGCCATGACGGATACGCCTAATTTCCAAATACCAACATTGAAATGTTGAAGTGGAATTAAAGGGCACAGTATGCAACATGAAACACACTACCATCAGCCTGCACCACCCTAGCAGGATGTGTTCATGTACTCGTGATGCCTTCGCCAAATTCTGGTCCTTCCATCGGCACGAAAGAGTAGTAACCGGGTTCGTCAGACGATGCAACGTTTTTCCAATCTTTGCCTTGTCTTTTTGCTGACGGGAGTAGAACCAGGTTCAATTGTCAGCTACGATACCCATCTGTACTTTGGTCATCACTCTTTCCGTTACCCTGCACAAGTTTTATCATAAACTCTCGCATCAACGAACTGTTACCGGCCCTAAGATCACAGTTGGCTGGATCTTATTTGCTTATTGGACCAATTTCAATACACCTGAGAGTCTTACGCGAAAACTCCAGAAGAATTATACATTACACGATACTGGTTATCAGTATCTCGAAAAACGTCTAGCGAAAAACTAACATGCCACGCCACGTTCAAAGTCACTTAAATCTTTCATCTTGCCCATTGGAGTGAACACGTACAGCATCCCTACGTATCTGCACACCTGAAATATATACCATGGTACGAATACGTGATGGTGTTATTCGTGAAAAAGATATGCCTAAATTGGTCACTCAGTGTATATGTGATGGCAATGAGCTGAAAATACTCCCCAATGTCTTCTCGCAATTGGTATGAAGGATTGATTTTCACCAATCTGAAAACATCTATGGGGGCACCTGCTACATTTTCAGACCGAAGCAAAACCAGTTGGTAACGAAAATGCGAGACGGAAATGACGTCACCTCCTAAATGCGCTTTTTTTTTTTAATCGCGCTTTTCTTTTCATGAGCTACCTTCTCGGTATTGCCCAGGACGGATACTCAAACTTTTTAAAACTAATGCTATTTGTGAGAATTGACGATCAGTGTCACAAGATTTGAGATGTTAGCGACACTAAGACTGCATCCCTAATTCCAACAATCTTTGATGTGTCCGATTTCTTCTGCCTGTCTGCAAGAACGTGAGTTATCACTGGAAATGCATTCCGATGATGCTCGGACTAGGAGTGCTGTCGGATTAATAAAGAAGACGGTTAGTGGGGAAAACTGTGGGGGGGTTTATTTGTTCTTCGTCCATCCACGATCCGCTTCATTTTGCTGCAAGATGGGAAAACTTAAAATGCCAAATAAACGGGTCTCGAGCATCGTTGGCTGCGGAATGTTGATCGATGAGGGGTTGTGAGGGTGAAGGCGTGTAATTCATCACTCTTTTCACATCGTATAAATTAAAGCCGATGATGGAACACGTGAGGAAGGTCACCTTGTTCCCAGAACGGGTGACGTCGCGCTCAACTACAGAGCACTTCTCAAATCACTCCGTCCGTCGCCGGCCCCGTTGCACTGCATCCGATGCTATCTGTCAGCGACTCTGCTCACATCACTGATAATTTACTCTCTCCATTAAATTCGAACTTTCTCTCATTACCTCCTATCTCTGTCTTCTTCCCCTTCAAACTGTTCTCCCCGTCTCTCAATTTCTCTTATTTTTTTCGATTTTTTTTAAGAATTATACTGTGTGCCTGTTTTCCTTCCATATTCTTCCTTTCTGTTTTATTTTATCATTCGCTCCACCTTTTTTGTTCTGGTAATCAAATCCCGATGTTCCTCTACATGTTGAAGTCCAAAACTTTTACCTCGCTCTGTATTTCACGTCAGTGGCATAAATGACAGGTGCGAACATACAACGTAATTAGTGTTACTTGTTTTGTTTGCTAATTAAATAAATAAATTTGGGTTTTCTTCGCAGTTTTCCTTTGGGACTTTGTTTTTTCTTGCTGTCTCCATCCTCTATTCAGCTTTTCGCTTTTTTGTTTTTTATTTTCTCTCCGGCTCTTTGTTTTCTTCGCCCTGGAATTGTCTGATTCTTTCGTGGTAAGGAATACTTGCGAAAAACAAAACAATAGGGTGGGGTGTGCGTGAAATTTATAGCGTTGAAGGTTTAATTTCAAGGAGAGCAGCTTCACGTGTATAGTTAGGAGTAGATGGCTTCATCCTACAGTTCATACTTCGTATGATTGTTGATCCGTTCTTCATTATAGAAAAACAGTAACGCAGACTCCAGAAACAAAGAGGGAATATGCAAAGGTCCAGAGTTTATATTTGAAGAATCATAAAAGAAAGCAGTTCAGATCCTGGATTATACGAAGTTAGAAAATAGTGCCATTAAACTGGACGAGTCCTTTACATTTTGGAAAGACCTCTTCTGTGCCGAGGACACTCCATCTAGTTCTCAGATGCCCAACGCCCTGTGGATGAAGATTTGAATAGGAGCTTGTATAAAGCTATTACTCAGAGTGAATTGAGAAGTTCCTTTCCAGATATTTCATCATCCCCTGGACCAGATAGAATTGCTCCGATCATGTTGAGGAATATTCCTATACAAGTTCGTATCGACTTGTTTCATATTATATTATGGTCCAACAGATTGTCTCAATCCTTATCTGCATATGTTAAAACGATATCTCCCTATATTGCTCTTGATGCAAGACAAAATGCATTCCTACCAGTTGACGGCACCGCTGAGAATGCTTCATTGTTGCAAATCTTGATTTACCGTGCAAGGAGGAACTTCAAGCATTTTTACATGGTAACATTGGATATCAAGAAAGCGTTCGGCACTTTCTCATGGTGCTATCCTGGAAGCTCTAAGAAGACAGTTTATCAGCATCTTTTATGGAGGGTATCCACTTGCTTCATGTATCCTCTTCTACCAGTATAAGATTCTTGGATAAGTCCTATCGCGTACATCCTACCAGAGGGGTCAGAAAAGGAGATCCCTTGACCCCATTGTTATTCAACTTAGTGATTGACCTCCTCGTGAAACATTTTCCTTCCTATGTAGGATACCCTCTTGAGGGTTTCAAAATATACGCGCTAGCATTTGCTGATCTCGTTCTGGAAGTCTTGGGCTATGTCACTTGTACTGTCAGGGTGTGACAAGAAAATAAAGGTGCAGTCCAGCAATTTTCTGTTGGGAGGGGAGGTATTGTCATCTAAATCTGTGGTAGAAGGTGGTCCTACCTTGGGATTGAGTTTCCCCCATCTGGAAAGACCAGTGTTGCAGCTGATCTGGAGTTACGGAGATTTACCAAAGCTTCTTTAAAACCACAGCAATGGTTGTTTATATTAAGAGTATTTCTTATACCCAGACTATTTCATCGATTGGTCTTAGGTAAAATAACAGCCGGAGGGCGTTTAATGTCCTCGACCTGCAGATCAGATTAACTATCAAGCTACGCTTACCCAAGGATGTGGTGACCGTCTATTTCTATGCGGATGTTTGTACTGGAGGATTAGGGATTCCATCTCTTCGTTGGGTTTCCAGCAGAAACTTCTGCAGACGCACCAATACTTCTCTTTTGATATTATTAGGAAGATTGCTAGTATTTCTCCCTGATGTATGAAAGTAGAGCTGTTAAGACTCTGCAAGATTAGAATGTGCTGATTGACACCAAGAATTAACTGAAGGGTAGACGACAGTTCCTCCTTCATAGTTCCTGTCAGGACATAGGTCCTCATCAGGTGAACAAAACTGTATTAATGCCCTCCCTACCCTCTCCAGAGCATCTCAAGAGCGATCTTCCGATCGAAATTGTAGGCAAGGGTGTTTTGCCATCGAGTCTCTGGATCATATATCCTCCGGTGCCATAGGTCCCATGGTATTAGGGTGAAAAGACATGATGCTGTGATCAACTTGGTCAACAATAGTCTAAGTCAAAAGGGTTGGCTGACTCTTCTAGAACCACGGTATAATACTCTAGGTCTTAAAAAAGGCAGATCTTTGTGTGATTGGGGAATCGGCGTACTTGCTGGACACCCAGATTGTCTGGACGGGATATACTTTAAAAACTTCCCACCGTCTTAAACGAAGGTATTATGATTAATACTAATTAAAGGATTATTCAGCAAGAGTTTGGTTTATTTCCTACTGTCTCATCAATAACTTTGAACTACAGGGGTGTCAAACGTCAGCATCCCTATTAATATCGATGGGTCTAATAAAACGGACCTTAGAATTCTCTTTGAGTTTTGCAAGGAACCTTTGGCTGCTGGAGGGTTCATCAGCAAATGACTAACGCGTGAACGATATGATGATCAGCATAGCCAGGCCGCATTTTGTACTGTCACCATGGCCTAACATGGGAATTAAATAAAGAAAAAAAATCATAGTTCGTGTGATTGTTAATCCGTTCTTCATTATAGAAAAGAAATTTAAGTTTTTTTTTCTTTTTTTTATAGCTGGTGCTATCTTGCATCATGCGCCTCTGCTAATGCTAACAGTAATCATGGAAACGTACCTGGACATGTCCGAAGTTCTTTTCTACCACAACTGGAGATATTAATCGATGGTGTTTAGCACTCGTATACCTTCTGGAAATTTAAACCGACCAAAGATTATTCTCAATTCAAACTCCATATGGTGACCTTTATGGCCATAGCAATCCCGCTGCTTATTCTGAAAAAATTCCAGCTATGTATTTAGAAATCTTTATTGCAATAATAATACAATGGATACGTTGCAATGTAGCCCTTCACGGCCACAAGGCCAGGGGTTAGCAGTAATATTACAATATGTAAGAAAAAGAAATTAATAAATTTAAATATAAAAAAATGCATATGTGAACGAATAAAAATAAATACAACTCAAAGTATAATTCAATTATAAACATCACAATGTACAAAGAATATACAGGTGGAAAACTGCAAGGTTGGTTGGTAAGCCATCTTAATGTCATATTGCTGGATTGCGGCATTAAGGTGAGCTTCAAGAAGAAGGATCATGGACAGGGAAGTACAATTTAAGGATGCGGCATCTGTACTCCTTATTACAAGAAAACTTAAGGTCAGCAACCAAAGACTGGGCACATGAAAGTAGCTGAAATGGCAGAAACCTATCGGATAGGTGGAGACTGCTGAGATGTGGGCACAGAGTTGGAGTCGCTCTGAGGGTAGGCTGAGGGACTCTCCAAGAGCACAGGTCCCAGAATGATGGTGCCGAAATCTTGTCAGTGATAATTTTTACAGTTGTGCTAAGGCATTTCACCCTAATTAGCGTGGGAAGCCTGTGAATTTTTATCTAACTGGCCATTTCAGTTGTCCTTAACTGTGGAGGAAGTTTGATTCTTTATGGCCCATTTTAAGAGACAAAACTCAGTAGAAAAGAGTGGTCGAATTGTGCTAGGGGCAGCAGATGCCCATACTTCTGCAGCATATAGAAGCGGAGAGTATACTGTGCCTTTTTATATATCTTCTGGCGGTCGTTACTTCATTAATATAATGCAAATGCTGTTTGGCCATCCATCGGAGTCAAGCTGCCTGGGTGAGCAACTTTTCCATGTGGTTACCAAAGCAGAGCTTAGGATCAAAAACGAACCCCAAATCAGTGTTTCTTGGCGATGGGAATAGGGGAATTGCATAGTGTTGGTTGAATATAGGAAGGAGTTTTCTTTAATGAGAATATCATAAATTCAGACTTTTCTGGATTTATTTTTAGTCCAAACTGGTTGAGGTAGTTTGCAAATTCCAGGAGTATATTGTTAATTGATGCTGTTATCATGAGAAGATCATGTGGAGAAATCAGTGTTTGGAGTTTCATATCATCAGCATAACATAGGGTATCATGCCTGGACTCAACAAGCGGCGAGATAAGCGCTGTAAACAAGAGCCCAGATAAGACACCACCCTGTCGCACGTCTGAAGAGACATCCTAGTATGTTTGGCCGTGGACAGTAAGCCGGATTATTCTATTTTGAAGGAGTGAAGTGAGGAACTGTAGAGTGTCTCCCTTGATTTGATAATGGTCTGAAAGCAGCTTCAGCATTGCAGGAACGTTTGAGTCGAAAGCTGCTTCGAGGTCTACATAGGTGACTGCAAGCTCTGCATGAGATTCAAACGCAGAGAGGATAGAGCTGATCGCTGTCTCTAAAGTTCCACTAGAGATATGACTCTTTAAACAAAAGGATCATACACCGTTCTCCCCATGCGAGACTTTGGGATATGATCCCTTTTAAATGGATCACACGACTTATATATTCTATCGTACATTTATCTGTTTGCGCCAATTCAAAAGGTTTCTAAATTTTTCGCCACTGAGTGTATTTTCTATTTTTTCTTTGCGTAATTAGTTCTAGAACTTGAGACATTGACCTTTTAGGATGAACTTCTTTTTGTTATATTCTTGTAAACTTAAATGCCTCTCATGTCGAACCCCAGCTTCCCCGAAATGAAAGGAGAAGCAAATTACTGCTCAAAACAGCTTTCAGAGATTTAAACTAAAATCTTTAATAAAATATTAAAAGGGACATTTTGCATGGAACAGCATTCCAAGGCGTATTCAATAATCTATTCCGAAATCAAGAACAAAGCTTCCTTAATTGCAATTCTTGGCAGTTCTGGAGGCAATCATAAGTTCCAGTTCATTATACGTGTTTGCCCGAAATGGGTTTTATAATAACTCAGCCTGCAAAACATTGTGTTCTGCTTTTGCCCGTGTTCAGGGTGCTCCAATGACAACAATTGCCAATTGCACCTCCCAACAGCGGCTCTTCTGGTGCTTAATTTCTTAAAAGAGTCGTTATGTATCGATAAAATATCTCGGCCAGCAGACGCTGCGCAATTATACCCGACGAAATGGGTTGTAATAAGAGCCGAAGGAAATAGTCCTCTTGTTTCGTATGCAAACTATTTAATTTCGGTACTCCCTCCGATTTCGTGTCCACTTAAAACACCGGCAATAGAGCACTTCACTACTGAGTCAAGCAGTTAGCAGAACTGCCATTTAGGATATTAGTCGCAGGGGCAATTTCGGCCTTAATAAATTTTGCGCGGTGTTCGGCTTTCAAATGATGGTTAGTTTATTAATTTAATCAATAATCATATAATCGAATAATCTTAACGAATGTCTAGCGTTCATCAGGCACTGAGCTGGCGAGCTAACAGAATCCTTGATGAATATTAATTGACTCTTCAGCCATTAAGAGGAGGAGTGATGTCTGTCTAGAGTACAGTTGGTTATCAGCCGCTATCCAAAAGTGACTGATAGACCAAGTTGAGGAATTGCATTTCGTATTGAAGATTTCGAGTTTGTTTGTGACTCGGTTGGTTGTTTCACAATTTGTGGGTGGTACTTGAAGTTATGAGACGTCAATATTTCGTGTTTTTAATATGTTGTCACATGCGATGATAAGCGATGATAAGTTCTTTGGTATCAAAAATAGTACGTTTTTTGGGGGAGGATTTTAGTCTATCTGACCATGGGGAAGAACAGGTGAAATTTTTATGGGCTTCTTTCCACAACGTGATTTTGTTAGTCGGTGTCAGGTGAGGGAAGAATGGTTTTTTCTCCCGGAAACTCAAGTTTTTCTTCCAGAAAACAGAAAATCGACCACAGAACACACGCCATTTACAGACAATATATACTCCTATTACAACAACAGTCGAAAAAGATGCGGTGGTTTGACGAGTCTCGATTTACGCTTTCTGCACCAATGGTAGAGTAGAAGTATCGTGTGAATCCCATAAATCAATGCATTTAGATGTTCTGTTGTACGGACTCGATCCGCTATTACCGTCAGAAGGTCATGTTACCTCCATCTTATCACACTGCATGCTTCATTTTTGCCCGAATTGCGATGGATTCTTTCATGAAAATAACGCAAGCATCTACCTTGCAAAATCTGTACCTGAATGGCTCGTGGAACATTCACAATGATTCCATAGATTTGCAACATCTATTCCGGCTACCTAATTCTGAAGATCTGAATCAAACTGAGAATGTCTAGGATATGTTAAAAAGGGCCGTTTCGCTTCGTGGTTCTCAGCAGACCATAATACAGTAGCTGTGAAATCTTCCTGATGGAAGAATGGAAAAATATTGGGTTATATTCCTTTTAGACACCTAGTGAAATCCATTTTACATTTACGGTCTGCAAAAGGTGGCCCAACTAGATGTCGATAAAGGTTTCTAATTTTTTGGGCAGTGATTATAAATTGAAGTTTTGTTGCTGGATGTTTGTGAATAAAAAAAATTCAGAGTTTATGGGAGCAAAAAGCATGCCTCTTTCTCCTGGTGTATTATCATTACGATGACCATATTTTGTTTTTCAAATTTAAAATCTTTACTTTCTTCAATCAAACAAAATGAAAAGAATTGTTTCACTGATGGAAGAACTTGAAGTATTTGGTATAACCGAAGAAATTTAACGCCTTTAACATGTTCCCATAATGGCATTAGATACGTCAGCGTTTTTCTTTGGAACTCTATGTACCCAGCTCGATCTTGTGCCTAATGACGTCGAAGAAATGATCGGATAGGCAATGCGGAAAAAGACCATAAATATTGGAGAAATACCCTGAGGTCCCCAAGGAATCCACTGACCACAGGTTCGTAGTCTCTCTAGTATAACATACCCAAAGGAACCTGGGACATAATTCATGTAGAGATTCCATTCTTGCTCTTGAAACAGGTTTAATAGCGCATTCCAATGTTATGTGGAAATTCAATTGCGATTTATTTCTTTGTAACGACCTTCACCTATGCACTGTCTTCGGTATTAGTGTACCTCCTGACAGCTGGCTTCTGTTTTTCATGCTGACTGTTTAATCTATTTTCTTATTATTCATACAATTATGAACGATAATGGCTGTGGGTTGGGAACATAATCCACATGACCGACGACTCTCGGGAGACTAGTCAAAATTAAGCCTAAGGCTGAGCTGTTTATAAGCCTGAAAAACAAGCTAGACGCCCTTGTGAAACTGCTCCTATCGCAAAAGGCTCGTGTGATCTGTTGTGATGCCCTGTCAGAAACGTGGGTAGATCCGCAAGAGGAATTAATTGCTTGCGCTGTCCCTGCTCGTTACAAAGCATTATTTGCATCGAGATCTTCCACCAGGAGCGGTGAAGCCGCTGTCCATATAAAAGAAAATAAACTGGAATTTATTTATGCCATATCGAGTAGGTCTATAACTCGCTTAACGTACACTGTATTGATATATCCGTCCCTCTTACCCTGATGCGGAGACCATATGATGCCTCAGTTGAATAATCTCCATACACACCCACTCACCCTTAATTAATTTTGACCTTGCCCTCTTGCATTTCTGCAGGAGCTACGTATGGCTAATATATCCCTTGAAAACTTACAATCAAAAACTGAAGAAAGGGCGACCACTTCTCGCAAGCTAAGTGCCTTTTCTTGAACTTTTACAAATCCTGGCTTAAACCTGTCACCATATGTGTTGAATTCAAATCTGCCTTAATCTTTCCCAGGACGCATAGTGGAACTTCAAGCCCATAAATTTTGGATCAACAGATCCTTCACAAGATATCGAAAGCCTTTGGCACTCCTCATGACGGGTACTACACTTCCAGGAAAGAACTCTCCATTAAACAGACATCTGCATTTAAAAATTAAGCTAGAGTTCTAATTAAGGTGAAACTGGCATGTTTCTTCCCTCTGTTTCAATCTCGCCCTTCAACAGCAGGGCCCAGCTAAGTTTTTTTCAAATTGAATCTCATCCAACTGAGCTTCATCTTCACGAGATTTATGTGCTCCTAACACATGTACCATTTTCTATTATCGCTAAACAACTCTTAACAGGCTCTTAGCTCTCTCTCTCTCCCCGACTATCAGCTACTGCTGGTATGGATAACATACCAGAAGGATCCTTGAATAGATCCTCCTTTCGAAACTGATTGAAATCGCTGGTATTTACATTAACTAATGTCCAATACATGCTAAAATGGTTGATGGTAAGCTGTACCGAATCTTGATCCCCATTTCGACAAAAGGATGCGGTCCAACCACCAAACTGAAACCTTGAAGAGATTTAATGCTCTTCGATGGGTAACTAAACATCTATATATAAATTATTCCAAAACTTGCATTATTTCTTCTCTCTGAGCATCTGCTGATCCCTGCCTTCACAAGCTAACTTTCTCCTTCGAAAACTGGATCCTCAAATCCACAACTTCCATCCCCTTTCCTCCTCAGACACGAACTAGGTGTGCACCTGAACTTCTGCATATCCAGGCTGCCGAATCTAAACTAAAACTGCAAAAGCAGTTGTGGTCATCCTCCTAGACAGATTAATATCCCGATATATGGAACTCATGTCGTTAATACAATCCCAGTGTCAAACGTGCGATAACTTACGATATCGACTCTCAATAAATGAGTTTTCATTCTGGCTTAAATGCTAACCATCCAATCATCAACTTAGTTACGGTTCAAGGGTTCTTGCTCTCTTATTTTTTAATTAAAAGAAGGGAAACTTCTTCCTCTTTAAAAAGTTAATCCTGTGTAATGGAGAAAAGATTTCAGTGCGGCTGTCTATTAACGAACTTGTCGTTTCCTTTTAAAAATTTCTTGAGGAACACATCCCTTAAATCAGAACTTACAAACTATCAGATTAGCGACCACGAACATTTGGAGTGAAAACTTCCTTCCAAGATGCATCGAGCAACTTCTTGATTGCGTAAACTTCCTCAGTCAGTCTTAGCTACACTTTAAAAGCTGCGTCTTCGTAACTAATCCTCCAGAATCTTTGAAAAGAGGTTCCGCAACATTTAAATTGGGAAGGCTTCATCTCTAATGTCGGGAACGAAAGAAATGTTTCTTTTTCTTCCCCCTCGGTGTACCGAAGGAAGTGCATTTGGAAGCAGTAATGGCCGCCTCCCATTTGTCTCCCTCTACAAGCCGCTTTCCGAGATTTTTACACTTTCTCCAGGAGTAAGGCTATTTCTCCTTGCAAGGAGACGTGCTCACAGCGCCCTTCTCACTATAAGTAACTACCATTAGAAAGATTTCTGCCCAAATGTTCATCGCCCAGGTAAAATAAGACCCGGCTTTGAACATTAAACGCACTGATGTCTTTCTAGCAGTTTTTTTTCTCTTCTTTCCTTCCGATGTTGAGCTTAATCCTCAGCAGTCAAATTCCAGCAATAAATAAGTCACCTTATGAACACATTACATTAAAATTTCAGTTTTTTACAGCATGAAAGAGCTGCAAATAATGCATTTTTTATTGCTTTACAGCATCCGGATGCGTCTAGCAACTGTTTTTCTTTTCTTTCCCTTACGGTAGTCACATCTGGGATTGAATTATCCCTCTATCATGCAGTAGAAATTGGAGCGTCGCTTGTATGTGAGCAATGATGATGGTAAATGAACCCACGTACCTTTTTAAACTATCCCCCTTAGATTACCAGAGGAAAGAGTAGTTAGATGTATGCTGTAATGCCCGGCATTACGTCTGTGACTAATGAAAAATGCAAAATTCCACACTCCCAGTCATAATTATGGCCCGGTTAATAGCTCTAAGCAAATATTCTCTTCAATTTAAGCGATTTCCAAGTTGCAGTACGCAGAAATGGAGTTGAAATACAGAAATCTTTGATTTAGAAGCTAAATAATTGATTTTAGTGTCGGTTTATTTCTTAATTACGTGACGTCATCGATTTATTTGCTTCCAGTAGGACATAATGAGCGTAGAAGGTGATTGAACTCGATTGAAATGTATACCGGTTTTATTGGCAGTAGTTTATCGAGTGGCCGCTAGATGGCTGCTGATTTGTCAAGTGACGCGACAATGTATGTTAAACTTTCTGGTTTTTTCGAATGGGCACTTTTGTTGTTGTTTAAAGCGAGATTCTGCAGCATTTCCTCTAGTGTGTGTCATAATTAAAGAAAAACTGTAAACACTGTTTGTGATAAGCAATCTGCGAAATTATTTTTGTTTCTTTGGAAAGCCGATTACGATTCTAATGACACGGTTGGAGATTGGCTTTTTCTTTGTTGCTGCTTTTTATCGTTTGCTTCTGGCCGAACTAATTGATGCGTCCTGAGGCGTGACATTCGTAGCCTTGCACATCTCGTGTCCTTTCTTGGTCTCCATCTTGTTTTTTCCTCCACTAATATTCTCTTCTGCCAAAGAACGTTTTTTTCCCCTCTACTTATAGATTTTTAAAGAGTAATCGAACCTTGAATTATCTACAATAGCCGTCCCCCCCTGACTACCAGCGCCACCTGGCGACAGATGGTATCGTCGGTTGTAACAACCCATCACAAAGATACGAAGCAGCAGCCTTTATGCTTAATCACAATGATGTATTTCGCTCCAAGTTAAAGACGGGTTCATGAACTGGCCTTTCGCTGATAATTTCAAATACGCCGGGTCAATAACATTCGTCCAAAGATTGTTTGGTTCATGTAGAGGGAGGGGCTGCGGTTATTTATCCACTCCAGTACCAACAGAAACACGAAATTGCTTTTTTCTCCATAATTAATTGATTTTTGAAAGTTGTTCATGGAACTGATTCGCTGAGAATAATTAATTTTTTTCTATTTTTTTTTTTTAGGAATCGCTTTACTAAAGACAAGATGGCTGCTACTGATGTTATTAGCCTGGGCCATAAAAACAATCTACGCAGGTACGTTTGCCATTATTTAATCTGCTTCTATTCTATGAAATGACTGATTTGTGCAGAGCATGAAAATTTTGATTTGTAGATAATATTGCGAATAAGAATAGATATCTGGAAAGGAGTATGAGATAAATTTAAATGAAGAGATTGATCGGTAAGTGTAGGGCTACGTCACTTTGACGGGCGTTTACACCGGCTCAATTTATATTCAGTGGGTGAAGCCGAATGTTTTAGTGGATACGCAGGTGCTGAAACGAAAAGTTCAGCGCAGAAAGGGGTTTCATCTGTTGAATATAAATTGAATTATAGTTCCGCAGGGCTCATTGCCGGTTTCCTCTTTCTTCCCCTTTCTTCCCTTTTTTTTTTTTATGAGAATGTTGTCTTTGTGGTGTTTGGTAGCCTACAGTCAGGTTCTCTGCTTATCTGAATGACATTCTTGGATACTTTTATGACTTTTGTCTTTGAAGAGTGCCTAGGAATGAATAGCGAAGAGGTACTGCCGTTTTAAGGCAAAGGTAACACCTGCTTTTTTTTTAATAATTTTTTTTGTATGTCTTAGCATCGCAAAAATAATTAAAACGTTGATCATGGGAAAAACCCATTTTACGCGCCGCCTTGCACAATTAAAAAAAATATCTCGCTGCTTATCCAGTGACAGCACCTCTGTTGTCATAGTTACCGCATTATACACCACTGATGCTATTATTAGCCGAAATGCTATAAGTGCTGTTCCCTATTAGACGAATGAATGGGGGATGTGGTGGATGCCATGAAGATTCCTAATAGTTCGAGCCTATCGTGCTATTAATTTTCTAAAAATATAAATCATGGATTGCTGTTTATTTAATTACAGAATATTCCCAAACAAGGTAACTTGGCGCAATGTGGCCTAAGTTGCTGATGCACCTAAATCCCAACAACAAGACAATCTCTGAAACAGAACTCTGCTATATTCTCATAAGATTCAGTTCGTTCAGAATACGAAAAAGCGGCGGATGACTATGACCTTTACACTTGAGTCTAATCGGGTCAAAGGTGGATGTTCAGTGACTCTTAAGCACCTTGCTGACATTTCGGGCGGGATGTGGAAAATCTAGACTTTTAACGCCACCAGACGCCGTGTTTCATGACCTTTGATCTCGTTTAATATATTTCAGCTCTAGGCCTTTTTTGGGTTTGTTGGAGGCGTTGAAAGCAGTCTCACCTGATGAGTGCAGCTGCTAAGCATACGCATGAAGACTAAACGAGAAAGAAACAGCAAGGTCGCAGGGACATGAGCATGTGTCGTAAAGTCTGCAAGGAGGAGTAAACGTGGCCAACTTAAATAAAATGGCTTAACAAACATCCAAGAGACTAGTTTGCGGAAGGAGTTTCCAGAGAAGGGAGAGACAAGAACTGCGGTTTAATGGTTGAAAAAGGACGGAAATCTTTGACCCCAGCAGTCTCTCCACTTCGATAAATGTTAACTGAGTCCTTTGGCTAGCCGGGATCAGACAGTCTACTGGGGGACTGTAGAAGTCCATGGGAAAGATGAAAGAATAAAATTCGGCTGCAAACAGTATTTTAGTTGGGAATTGAAATAAACTGCCAATGCGGGTCCACGTTTGTTTTAATTTCTGGTGGAAGTATCAACCCCGCCGCTTTTATGAGATTTTTTTTTTTCTTCTGACTTCGAGCTGTAATGCATCCAAAATGTGCATCCATGGCAACCACCTAAGCCGCCCTCTTACCCGATTAAACGGAGTTAATTTTAGAATTGCGTGATTTCGAATTGCCCGGTCGAAAATGTTACGGAACTCGTTCTGTCTCCGCGCGCTCGGATCGTAATGGCACTCGAGAACTCCCATCTTTTTGGTTTTTCCGCGCTTGCCAGTTCGTAATCAGACCAGTTAACCGCGCACTTTCCCCCCCCTCACCTTCGGACCCCGTGGGTTGATATTCACAAAATGCGTCGTCTTTTGGAACTTCTTCCGCACTCACTTCTGCCGATTCTTTTCCTCCCCCCCCTCCGCTTTCGTTCGATACAGAAACCATCACGCCGACACCCTCAGAAAGTGGGGGATTTGCACGGTTTTGTCTCGAAAGTGTAGTGTGCGCAGAATGATGGATGATGGCATTAATCATTTTTGAACCGTGGCCTGATAGACTGCGAAGATGTAATTACAAAAATCACAGCTTAGTAACTTATGTAATGCGGACATTTATTCTTGTCCTTCTGTCGCCAACAACGCTCGTTGCTATTTTATAAAACAATGTTGAATGTCAGCTGTCTTATGTCAGAGGCTCCTTGCATGGTCTTCGGACGATTTATAGATTGTCTGTACGGCGCTAGTGATCGATCTTAAGCGGAGATAGTTTGTTCTTGGCAGAGTGCTGTCTTGTTGTTATTTTTCTTTCTGCTTTCTTTTTTTTTTTTGCTCTCTCTAACTTTTATTATTGTTGTTTTAGCGTGGAAACGAGGATTTGCTTCTTATCGTATTGATCTCGAGGTATCCGTGACCAGTTCACAGCTTTCGGAGGGAAAAATCGATAGCTGAACGAATCAATTTTAGTATTTTGTACAGACTGAAAACACTACATACATTACACTGACTAATAGGAAGTTTGAGGCGAAGATCGCTCTCTAAATTTTCCTCGCAGAAGTCCAATTCCATGCGTTAGTTTTGAAAACTCATTTCTGATAGCGAGTTAAACAATACGCGTTTATCTCATGTTAGAAATAATATCTACGAGAGCTTCCAATTTTACATTCAATCTGAAAATACCAGGTGACTTAAAATCAGATGCGTTTTCGAATTAACGCATTTCCCAGTTTCCGAAAGTTTTTTTTTGTATCTTAAAACCTCAATATTTCTGTTTCTAAATTCCTTAGCTTTCCAACGATACGCTATATGTCCACATTATCCTTTTATTACGTGAGAATTTCCTCGATCACATGCTCATATTTTCCGCTATCCTGGAAAAACTACTTAGTTACGAGTTAATTGTCTTTCTATCTATTAACAATTGTTGAACCGGCTCGTTGGTATTGTAACAAATAAAACTGCAATAATATGCTTAATATAACATTGCAATACTGTGGTGCACATAACAAATGAAACGGCAATACTGTGGTGCACATAACAAATGAAACGGCAATACTGTGGTGCGCACAACAAATGAAACGGCAATACTGTGGTGCGCACAACAAATGAAACGGCAACACTGTGGTGCGCACAACAAATAAAACGGCAACACTGTGGTGCGCACAACAAATAAAACGGCAACAATACGCCGAATCTAACAAATAAAACGGCAACACTGTGGTGCACGTGGCAAATAAAATGCCAACAATACTCAGAATCTAGCAAACAAAACTGTAACAATGTGGTGCCTACAACCTATCGCAATATATGCATCACTAATCTCGTCTTCTGCCCCGACGTCGTACATAAACAGATTCCTGGCAGTCAAGTACTGGGTAATGCGATGGATGAGGGTCACGGGCAACGAATTCACAATCTCCAGGGCTGTTTTATATAACAACTTAAATATTACACCCTGGAGAGTTCACATTGCATCCAGGAATATTCGTCTTTCTCAGATGCTTACCGGTATGATTGACGCGTCCAGTCTTCGAGGACTTATCTCTTCTCCACGTGCTGGACGCAGTAATGATAATCCCTACCTGCCGTTACTCTATATAGTCCAACCTGTGCTGCCTGAAGAATTTCTTCCCAAACAACTGTCAACCTTTTAAATTCATTGGCAATCGACCCTGTGAAATACTCCGAAAGCAAGTAGCACAGAGTGAAGAGCCTCTCTGAAGCGCGCAACTTACTTCAAATTGCAATTCTTGCATTTTTATGCACCCTTCTAGCCGGTCGGCCGTGTGTAAGGGGTGAAAGCAAACACTTGCTCCTGTAATAAACGGATTTAATAAAATAAAACAGTGATAGTGGTCGTAGGCGGAAAAACTATACTGCAAAGGAGAACTCATGATTTCAGTTGCATTCCATATTTATGTACAATTTACCAACAAGTTTTGGGATGTACACGTCTGCTTTAACCCGCCATTTTGGCTTATGAAGTATAATTCGGTATCTGAAGTATGCGGATCGGAATAGAACGTGTACATCTTTTCATAGCGAGTCCGACCAAGGTCATCTTGATCAGTTCGCCCTAAAACTCATCGAGAGGGTTTAGAAGTATCGCATCATGCGATTTCAGACTCGGATTTTGAAGATATCCAACGACAGTGATTTGTGCATTGTGCTAGCCAAAGTCCGATTCCGTTTCAGTGGTCGTCTGCTTAGCCATAGATGGATTAGTTTATGTACGAATATCACCCGATAGTAGAGCTGAAAATCCTGTCAGCAGTGATGGGTAATATAAATATTACTGCGACTAGCAATCCCCTTTGACCATCCAAATTTTGCATCGGCTCCTCCTGCATCTGGGGATATAAGAATGATTTGACGATTGATTTCGATATCAAATAACTGTATGTAGTTTTAAACGGCCATTTTCTTTTCTTAGAAGTAAATACCGTTTTTCTTACAGCTTTTGGGTGTAGCCATGGACGGGTGACCTTCGAGAGAACCCCAGGAGTGCGGCTTCCGAGCAACGATCACGAACTTTCCACCAAACTGCAGCTTCTGAAAAACACGGCGCCAACGCCTTGCTACAGGGCATGTTTGAATAGCGATCAGTGCAAAGGGTACTTTATTGACCACACGGGCCAGAATTGTATTCTGCTCAATAGCGACCAGGATTATCCGGACCATCGACTCTTACAGAGCACGACATGGAGCCATCACAGGAAGATATGCCTCGGAGGTAAGACATGTCTATTTTCATTTTCCTAGGCGCCATTTTCTAACGCTTGGAAGCCTTTGCTCAGGAAAGGCGTATCTTAGCTTGAACGTCTTAGAAAAATTTAAGGAAACCAAATGGAATTTGAAATAACAAATGTGCTATTTTAACTTTAATAAATTATTTTTAAAAACAAAAGTTTAAGAAAGAAAGAAGAGTTTCCCATCTTTATGCTAAGCCTTTTTTCTTTCTTTCTTTCTTTCTTTCTCTCAAACGTAAAAACCAAATTGTTCTTTTGCAGCGAAGTTAATAATTAATCATCTTATAATCGCATTTATTTTTTTGGTGTTTTCAGCAACTTCATTAACTTGAAAACAATCCGAAGAACTTAAATCTTTCTTAATTTTTTGCTTAATCTCTTTGCGAGTAACAGGTAAGAAATGAGAAGCACTTAAAACCTTCCTCCTGCCCAGCTACTAAGACGTATTTAAGAAACCACATCTGCTAAGGAACGGACCAACTAATGGATTATGTAGAATGCGTTTTTCTTCCCTCTTCTTTTTGTCGGTGCGAATTCCGGCCCTGGTTTTCTTTGATAGACTGGCTAATTTGATCTTTTACTGCGTTGCGTTTTCTACCTAAGTAATTTTGTTAAAGAAACATCTAATTAGTGGCTTAATTTATTTCTGTTAGCACAATTGTAGCACGTGCAGTTTTTATCAGTTCTTCTGTTTTTAATTCTTACTTAATTGACCATTACTCACTTCGACTTCTGCCGCTGTTGGAATCGATATTTGTCTTCTTGCTCCAAATTTAACTTCAATTGAAGCAGCGTTACGCTGAAAACGTGAGGAATACAAAATATTATATTTTTGCGATTTTTTTTAATCGCGAAAGTTAATTGGCGAAGTTCATTTTCTATTGCAAAAGACTTTTGTGCACTTTTTTTTTTTTTCTATCTTTTGGTAACGAAACAACAATCATCTGCAAGTTGAATTGATTATTTTTCTTATTCAACAATCAAATCAGTTTCATTATTGCAAAAGACGTTTTTGCACACTTTTTTTTTTTTTCTTGTGTTTTGATAACAAAACAACAATCATCTGCAAGTTGAATTGATTATTTTTCTTTTTCAACAATCAATTCATGGTAATAATGCAGTTTCATTATTGCAACAGACTTTTTTCTCTTTTGGTAAGAAACAACAATCATCTACAAGTTGACTTTTTTTTTATTCAACAATCAATTTCATTATTGAGCTAAAAAATACTATGAACTTTCACAGCACGCGCTGATATTCAGATATATTTCAGAAATAAATATGCTGCATAAACTCGGTTTATTTCCATAAAAATAGAATTTTTTCTTTCTTATTTCTGCGTACAGCAGTTAATGAAACGATGCGGCTATTTCGATCTGAAATAGTTGGCGCGTGTTTACCGCACGTGGATGTTATTTTTTCGTTTGTCTGTTCTGTGTTGTAGGCAAGAAGTGTCACCGCCAGTGGTCTTTCGATAGAATCCGCGGGGTGCAGCTGTTTGGATACGATGACAAAACCCTACAACGAATCTCATCACGTGATCGCTGTTTGGAGGCCTGCAGTGTTGAAAGCAGTTTCGTGTGTCGGTCAGCAAGATATGACCACGTCAACAAGACGTGTGTGCTGAGTAGACACGATCGGCGGACGGCTCCGGAGGCTTTTCGGAAATCTTTTCGTCAAGTGGAATACTTAGAGAATCAGTGCATTTCAGGTAGGATTTTCTTTTGCCTCGCTCTTTTAAAAATAAATATTTTCTTTCTTTTTCTCTTTCCTACTTAATATTTTTCCTTTTGCGGTCATTGTTCATGTTGCAACATGTACGTGCAAGTTGCAATTTCCTTGGGCGAAAAATTTTTCGCCTTAAAGAAGGATGTACTTCTCTAAACGTTATGCACATAATAAAATCGAAGTTTAAGTTACGATGAAGAAACTAATTAAGTTTTTTTTGCTACCTTATAACGCCATAAAATTAAGGCGGCCCAAAACTACATCTTCTCTGGGAATGATGGCGTTTAGTGAAGCAGATGTTGACAAGAAAAGAAGCCTGTAACAAGAAGAAAGAAGAGGAAATAGAATTGCGCTTCATTTATGGCATTTCGCTCATTTTCTCCACTAGATGGCCTCGTTGATGACCGTTCTGAGGAACATTATGACACTTCTGGATCCTCCAAAGCGGTCTAATGTTAACTTAGAAGGAATGATTCTTCCTACATCTTTACCCCAAGCGGTTAAAGGCTGTGTTAGGATGGAAAAGGCTTCCTTACAACTTTCTGGGATAACTTGGAAAGTAGAAGGTGAAATGAGCTCAACAAAAAATACACACAAAAACTACCCCCAAGGGGATTTGTACGAGTAACTGAACTCGATAATATTTCGCTCCGGTACAATGTACAGTACAAGGATAATTCAATGGAAAATGTTTAAGATGACTCTCGAAAACATGCTGCAACATAAATCTAGAGAATATATTTTTTTATGTTCTGATCTCGTTCAATTTTTGCTTTTACACGTTTAATAATCTAACTTTAACTTTGTTCTTTTCAGTAACTTCTAAATTCAATTGTTATACCTTTTGTCTGCTGCTTTTAGTTTTTTCAACAATGTGAGAATACTGAGTTAGTTTAATTGTTGAGTTGCTGTCAAAGCTCTTTGAGTTATCTTCGCGTAGTTAATCTCATTGTTGAGTTGCTGTTTTAACTACGCGAAGCTATAACTCAACAATGAGAGACTTAACAGCAACACAACAATGAGATATTAAATCTCTCATTGTTGAGTTATGAATATCTTCGCGTAGTTAAGATTATTTATTCGTAGCGTGTTTCTTCGATGCTGATAAAGAGGAAAATAAATTAATAGAACGAAAATTAAAAAGGAAAGCCTGGTTAATTAATTATAAAGTGCACATTTTTACTCAGCTACTTCAATAGCTCAAACCTTGCTCATTAACTGCGGGCTGTTATTTTATTTTCTCGTAGTTGGGCACTCTCTAACTTAACTAACTGGGGTTCCATTAGCAACACAAAATGAACGGGACTGGTCACTGTGTAATTAGGGTCAGTGGACAATTACACCTCTGATCCGACAGCCTACTTCTTCACACACACACTGGGAGTTTCCGAACGCTAATCATACACAGCGAAGGTGCTTGTTAGAGAAATTGGCTGGTCGCAGCGTTCGTTTCCCCTACGTTACTTGTTAAGAGCATTGACCCTTTTATACATTGTTGCTATAGAACAACCACATTACAGCCAATCACGAGGCCAAGTTCGCTTTGAACAGATGTTTTGTCGCCTCTAAGTTTGCAGAGCATTTCCTTGTTTGGTAAATAAATCCTCTGGAACCTTAAGTGTTGATAACTTTGATTTTTAATTAATAAGAGTAACCAGGATTGAACTGGTCAAGTTCAATCGCCTCTGGATCTTTTGGGATTGTTAATTACATCCAAACTTTCTTTTCTTTCTTTTCAGAGCCATCTCGTTGTATGTTTCACTACCAGACCGGTCGGAGTCCGGTTCATGGCCACGTGCACGTTCAGGAGGCTGCGACAACCAGAGAGACTTGCGAGTTCGCGTGTCTCAATCACACCGACTTCACCTGTCGCTCGTTCGTCTTCGACCAGTCCCGCTCCCTGTGTCTTCTGGCCCCCGATGATTCCTACTCGGCACCAGAGGGCGAATTACAAAGCGCAGATGCCAATAGTTTTTACGAAAGAGGCTCTTGTATCGAGGGTAAGAAATAGTTCTGAACGCCGTTGTCTCATTAGGGATCTTTATTGAACATGGGGGGTGGGGGGATGGTTATAATCCTCCGAGGAAGGAGGCAATTATATTTGTAGAATTAAATGAAGACCCGCTAGTCTTCCAGGGGGAGAATAACGCCTTCATATTAATGGGGGAAATGAAGTCTACCCCCCGTGGGTTCATTACAATTCATACTCCCACCATCGTTTCCGGACTTATTCATCATTGTCTTGCGTGTATTGATAGCGATGACCCTTTTTGACATTAAAAACTTGCGCCCCCTCTTAGTGATGGTAATAAATTGAGAGGAATCGGCGTTGTATGACCTAACCTGACCTGCGGTTTAGGTAATTTAATTCGTGTGGTTCTACCTGACAGCGATTTGCGTGTAAACCACTCCGTCATGGCAGACGGCCCGCCAACTAATACGTGTTAACAATAGAGCAAAACCATCAGCTGAATCGATTAAACCTACAACAGCTTACAGCGATTCAAAGCACATATGCTATTCTTGTACCTATTACACGATGCAGAAAGCTATTTTCTGCCCTGGGGATTCACTAATGCGACGCTTCACAGGAAACCCATAAAAAAACCCGCGCAGTTCGATAAAATCACATATTTTTAAGTGGCGGACAAATCCTCTTCTGTGTGTTAAAAGATAGAGGGCGATGCATAATACATACCATCAAGAATTAAGTTGATTAATGAGACTTCTTCGCATTGGGTGATATGTACAGGCCTTGGCAAAATTATCGGGACGCTCACAGTTCTGAAATAGCTTGTCCCATCTAAATATCCCAGTAAGTCGCGACGGATACTTTTCGACAGGGTAGTGTATATATAATTTCAGTAAAACCTAGTTTCAGGCCTTGTTTAGTACTCTCAAACGTTGCTTTAAATAGTCATGCGCATTCAGCCCTTTAATATGATTGTTATATTTTCATCGCGGTCTCCGCAACAATACTGATATCAAGGCGCCATCTTGTCATTGTTTAACACTTTTGCGGTGCGAGTTTTATAATAATGCGAGTGCACTTGCGGTTCATGTAGGTCACGATTTAGAAGCCGATTCTTCGTGAATCCTTAATTTTATTAAGGTACCAAATTAACATACACTTAAGTAGCAAGGATGGATGAAATTAAGTCTTGGTTAACAAATTAACCGGATTAAAGGTAGCAGATCCACTCGCAAGCAGAAGATATCCATTTAGATGCAATGCACGATTGCCACTCCAGAGATTGTTGGGAAAGACTTTGCCAACCGAAGCAAATTAAAGATTATTCTTCGCTCTCTATTCTATTCATTGATAAAATTATTTTTTTTAAAATATTGCCTTTGTCGTTTGGTCTTTATGGTACTAGTGACTGATGGGCCATTTACATTGATTACGTGTCAGTGTAGATGGCGCTGGGGTGAAGGTACCTGTTTGTCGTACTGCTCTCTGACACTCCTCCAAGTCGTCCACAACTGCGCAAACAAGGGGTCATTAGTTTGATGTGATAATGGGGTTCAAAGCAGCAGACGGGCGGACTAATCTGCAGACCTCCAAACCTGGTTTTATTCTCTCCGTAAAGATCATGTCATTGGAGCGAGGTGGAAATCGCCGGCGAAATTATTCAAAGGGAGGGACGTTGAAGTGGGGTTCTGAGGGGGGAAGGTGGATGAAGTGTATTATCTGGAGAAGGCCGCTCTGAGGGTCGGGGTCATTCACTGCAGAAGAATGGGGTAATTTAGACACACTCGCTGCCCCTGACGACCGACGAAAGGGTGCTACGACCGACGATGGTGTTGTTTTCCTGATAACGAACGCAAAGCAGACAAACAAACACCGCCATTAGCCACAGTAAAAATCACAATTAAAATCCCATCGTAGTCCTTTGTTAGATTTTGTTAGCTCCAGCTCCAGTGGAGGAACTCAGTTATTATCTCAGTGGGAGAACTGCGTCGCGTTTGCCATTCAAGGTCATACCCGATGGGGAAGTTCTCTGCTTTTGAACTGTGCACGGATGCGCAGCTAAGAACCAGGAGGGTGCTTATGGAAGAGCTAGAATTTGAAGAGTTTGAATTTGTAAGTATAGTATTAGACAAGATAGTTCCGATAAATCGCAACTATTTGAAGATGATGGTTCCGGTAGATCTCCCGACACTTCCGATAAATCGTAAGTGGTTCCGGTAGAGCTCCAGACACTTCCGATAAATCGTAAGTGGTTCCGGTAGAGCTCCAGACAGTTCAGATTCCAAATAACAGGAATCACAGACAAGAAATATATGGCTACCAAAGCGCCATCATGGGGCGAGTTTACTGATAATATTTTATACTTATTTAAGTATGTTTTGGACGTTTCTTTTTCTGGTCTGACCCGAGTCGCTTTTTCTTGTGGCTGAGGAAAAACAGCTGCCGAACACTAATAGAATTCGAATCTGTTTTTTTTTTTTTTTTTCTATTCTTTGCTCTTACAACATCCTCCAACAGATTGTCCATCTGTTGGGGGGTAAAAAAAGAGCAAAACTTGGAAACATCGAAGCAAGAAAGAGACAGATTATCGATAAGACTGCCAAACTTAAAGCGTCCTTAGTTTATTCGCGTGGCTTGCAGCCTCTCCCAAGTGTGTCTCCAGAAAACAATAAAGTTCCCTTTGAAGAAAGCCTTCGAGATCATTACAACGGTTCTGATGGACAATAAATGACTGTTTTATACAAACTGCCAAAAATATTGGCCCGCCCGGCCGATCCAGTCTCTCTATTTGAGATTGAAAACGTTAAATACGATTTAACGGTTTTCATTTTGTACCCCCCTCGTTGAGAATTTAAATGCTGCGCACCACTTTTATAGAGCGATGATCTGATTTTAACTTTGGCCACATAATGGAGTTTGGCATCGAATGCGTGTTGATTGATGGGACTTCCACTGTTCGATGGAGTTTAAAATGCTTTCCGAGAGCAGAGAAGAAATTGGGTACACTCGGTCGTCGGCTGAAACCTCTGTAAATCGAATCAAGGCAGGGTTTAAACTTTATTTTTAAGAGGAGATTTAGTTAAATTGTACAACCGAAACAAAATCTCTTCGCTGATTATGGTACCTACATAGTCAGAATCTATTTCCAATAAATATATGAACATTTATTAAGGTTAAATGTCCAATACTTCCCAAATATAATTGGAGATTGCATAAAATTACTTCTTTATTATTCCAAAGAAGCCCAAGCGTTTTTACGCATGGCATTGTGCCAACTGTTTGCAACAACAGGAACTTGCACAGTGGCCTGTCTTAGTGTAAACGTGGTCATTTTTAACATTTATAAAAATTTTATTACAACTTACTTCAATGGGTACAAAAAATAACAAAAGTGCTGATATGGCACGGAGCACATTGTTTTAAAATTCATAATCCGGTTTGTTACCGGACCTTTCATTTTCACCTAACTGGCAATGATTCTTGGAAACTTGGGCAATTGTACGTGCTTGATAGCACAGAAATTGCGCATCTTGCCATAATACTTTTGTCCTGACGATATCTAGTGTGCTCTTACATTATGCTGAAAAAATAAAAAGAAATGTTTTCTGTCTTTAATGAATTGACGCTAATCTGTTTGCATTTCTGAATAAAAAGTATTTGATCTTGAAAATATTCATTAATTAATATGGTATTTAATTCTCATACAGCCACATTCACAAGGAATTGCCTCGGTATTGCACCTTCAAAATAAGGTAAGGCTTTTACAGTCTTAAGAAAAACAAACGTGATGCAACAGGTAATAGAACCCCTTTGCACCTTTAATCACGTGAACCAAAATTCCAAGTTTACCTCTTGCTCGTCCATTTTCGTTCCTCTACTGGCTGAAATAGTGATTTCTTGGGTCGAGATAGACTAAGAACTGGTGCTCGTGAGTTGCATATCACTCGCGGGGATAGCTGAGATAAGATTAAGAAGAATTAAAAACGAAGCTGCCTGTTTGCATATTTACCTTCAAGAATATTTAAAAGTTCAATAATTTCAAGGTTTGTAAAGAATGAGGAAAGTTAGTTAAAAGTCAAACTTTTGTCAATACTTTCCTTCTTGGTGATTTGCGCAGCTGTGTGTGTGTGTGGAAAGAAAGAAAACAAAATTAATTATCTTCCATATTCTCTGTACATCTTCTTTGTCGCTCTTTGTTTCATATTTTTCTTTTCCTTTCTTTTTTTTTTCTTAACCTTTAAGAGCAGATTTACTTAGAGAAGCGATCGATTGCAAAGTGAGCACGCACAAGGAGATCAATCCACGCTCTACCGGCCCTGGAATCTAATCAGGCATTTATTTCTATTTGCCGAACTAAAATTGAAACAAGAAAGGGTCACTCTTCTGCTTTTGAGTTCACATATCTGACTTAACGCAATAACCGATAAACTTTAGCGAACTTGGTTTGGCATTCATTTTTTTTTCTCCTCCAATTAAATTAAGTTTCGTATTAGGACTGTCGCCTGTTCGATCTTTGGAAGGCGAAAATGAGATTTCTGTAGCAGCCTGGAAAGTTTTATTCCGAACAAATTATTTCTGAATTTTAGCAAAGATAAATAGATAAAAACAAATTTTCATTAGTTATCACTCAATAGACCGAAGGAACAAAATGGGAAATCTAATTATAACGTCAGATAATAGCCTGGCTAATTTGCAAAAATCTCAATAAAAAAAAAGGGGGAAAAAAATCATTGTTGCAGACTCGTCTGCTTATTGAGTTGTTAATTTCATCGGACGTCTGCTGCTTGTGTAATTTTAGCTGGGCGTTCCTTAACTACATTTTTTTTAGTGTTATTGCATTTTTGAGTTTAAATCTTCCATTGGCAACGTCCATGGATTCTCTCCTGGAAGTTTGCAGAAATACCATCACTGTTTAAGCTGCCGATATCCATGAAACCTTTTGAGTTTTTAACTGGTTAACTTAGAAAAACTGGTGGTGAGTGTTTCAAGGGAGGTTTTAGTGTTGGTCGACTCAATTCATCGTCTATAGTACGTATTAAAAAAAAATGGTTGCTTCTTTCCTAAACCGCACTGATGTCTTCTGGACCGAGAGAAGATTCCCAACTCTATTAATGGGTTGCGAAATAAGAAAGACAATTTATCAAGTTGTCATCAACGCTTTACAGGAGGGAGAGACAAAAACTAACTTTGCAGACGAGAGCTTTTGGAATTCCCAATCGATTGAAGACAATTAATTAATTTAAGTGTAAGCCGTGCCAGAAAATGCATTAATTTTCGGTAAATGAAGGGCTAAAAATGTACTCTTAAAAGCAAGAAGAGTTTAAAGTAAAAGAAATCCTGAATAAACAGGAGCGCAGTTAAGTTGGCAACCGGGCCGCAATTCAAAATTTTATGGCTTCTATTTAAACAATAGATCTTGCAGATGTCCAATAAATGTTTTGTCAGGAATCCACGTATTTTAACTGTCAACTTCGTCAGTTAAAACTGCCTGCTTCTGCGAGTTCTAACTTACCACTGCTGACAGGCATTTGATGGTGCAATCAAATCAGTAGGTGGTTTGTTAATGGATATCTTGAGTTAAGTCTCTTCGTTCGCAGTGTCATCACCCTCTTTCAGATGAGTGGCCCGCTGATGACGATGTCATTCCTCAGATGACAGGAAGCCTTTGCAAGCAGAAGACAACCGCATTGACACGCTTCGGTGGTGACATTCACCTTCAGTGGACCGTGGCAGCAAAAGGAAGTGTCTGTCCATTGCACGTGCACCAGGAGCCCGATGCAGAATCGTCTGTCAAGACACTGGGAAGACATCAGGAAATGCGTCTTATCGTAATGAGAGTGTCGAGTGTACAACCTCCCTTTTAATCCGCGTACACCCGCGCTCGCGCGCGGAGTAATGCCTGGCATTTCTTTGGCTATTCACTTCGGCTTGCAGCATCCTTCGACATAGTCATCGTGGTTGACGGCAAAGCGACAGAAAGACGCAACCCTATTAGATGCTTTCCGATAACGATTGGTCTGCAGTTCGCAGGAGAAGGAGAATAAAAAAGGAAGAAGAAAAAGTGCTGAGCTCAAAAAGAAGAGCTGATACGATTGACGAAGAGAGAGAGAGAGAGAGAGAGAGAGAGAGAGAGAGAGAGAGAGAGAGAGAGAGATGCTGGAAGAAATGAACTTCTGAAAAGAGTAGAATACAAGCGGTTGGGATTAATATCAGTTTGATGTGAAATAGGAGTTCAAAAAAGAGAAAATAACTGTAGAAAAAAAGGGTAATAAATACAGTAGTTAAAAATAAGTGCAAAGAATAGCTACTGGTAAATACGTGTGGAAAATATCGTAAGAAATCTGTTTTAATTAATTCTGAAATAGACCTCAAGCATCCTGGGTATATTTAGAAACGGCCCCAAGAACAAAGATTGTTTTCAGTTGGGAACACGCAGCTGTTTGCTGCAAAGAATGGCCTTTCCGAAAGAAGTAATTTTTGGAAGCCGAATGTCCTGGATTGACCATTGGAAGAAGTATGGACTGGATCTCCTTTCAAGTGTTATCATTTTAATTTCAATTAATAAACTGCGATAATTGTTGACATTATTTCACCGTGCATGTACACAGCAAATTTAGCTGTTTTCATTTATATCCCAGAAAATAATTCGCGGCAACGCTCTGTACCATAAAAGATTATAAACTTTTATTGGACTCATTTAAATAAATTTAGGATATTTAAAATTCACTCTTCTTGGGATCTGTTTATCACGGTGGTGATGACAGGAAACATTTTTCAAATTTTTGCCAAACTTAAGCTCCTTTGACTGCTTTGCTGGACCGGACAGAATTTTACTGTCTCCTTTGTGTCAATTCAAGCTGGAATATGTCAATCTCATCAACTCAATCGCAAAAATTTTTTTAACGCAATTGTACAAAAGTTCGGTGTCCCATAGGACTCCTTGTTGGAACCTTTATTCTTTAGCACTTTGATTTTCATCGAGGACAGAGTTGAGGTATCAGTGCCATTAATGTTTATTGTCTTAACATTTCTTATCCAATATTGTTAACATTTTGAAACTCCTATGTACAATTAACAGCAAGCACTCTGGAGGTGCAGGTCCCGGCGTTTTTGATGCATAGTTATAAAGCTAGCCAAAGTAATTATTAACTTAACAGCTCCACAGTATTCAATGGTTACAATCCAAAATGTCTGAATCCGTCTGTGCCAAGCACTCCAGTTGCAAAGATCAAGCACATCAGTTCATAAATAACGAAAGAAAATTCCACTCATATCATTGAATACACTTTCGACCTCATGATCCACCACAAATTGATTATCCGATTCGAAGTCGTTCAGCCATAATTAACCTCTTTCTAACCAAATGGAAACGAGGAACTCGTATTGGTTTATTGTGATGATCAAGGAGCCTCTGACGCAGTCAATATTTCTTCTCTGCTCCACGTTTGTGAAACATTTTTCGGTATCCAAGGAAACATCGTACATTTTTCAAATCTCTACTCACGAACAGAATCCTTCAAACGAGTCTTCACTAAACAGATCAGTTCTGGAGTTCCAAGGCGAAGACCGGTGGAGGGACTTAATACACAGCTCTGATCTCTTTTACCGATAACAGAGGTATCCTGTTATGAGGGTAAGGTCAAAAACTTTAGCCCAACCCATCCAGTAATCTGAATGTAGCATCCCACAGGATTCACCATGATTCAACTGTTGCTATCTCATCAACACGCCAATTCCAATCATGAACAAGCGCGCAAACTTAGGATTGGTAATTATAATTGATTATCTACACTACTCTGTTGATGGTAAAACGATTCTCTGTTTTTCTTTTTCTCCCAGTACAACTTCTCTGCGAGGCTGCTTCCATGACAGCCGTTGTCCGAGTTGTCACTCCGTTTCGAGGTCGCGTGTACGCTATTGGCCATCCTTACGAATGCTACGCAGTGTCCGTCGGCGTGAATGGCGAAGTGGCATTGACCATGCCCCTCCACGGAAGAAAATGCGGCACCAAGAACTTGGTAAGACCAATTTTTCTCTTATCAGCGAATTTCTCCCATTCTTGAAATAAAATAGAAAGCGATTTAACTTCTGTTCCTCCCCCATCCCTTCTAGATATTTCCCTCTCCAACGGTTACCGCGGATACTTGTTTCATGATCATCTAATATCCACATAGGCCAGTTCTGGATAAGACGTAATATAATATTCGGCCCCCGGTTTCTATGGAAACCGTTCCGTGTAGCGTTTCATAACCTCCAGCCGAAATACCGCGTTCTTGTTTCTTGATAGGAAATGATAAAACATTAAATCGAACGCGATGGAAACTTCAACCCACTGTTGGAATTCGTATGTGCGTTTGTGCCGGGAGGTAGGGGGTGGGGGCAGATAACTTTCGAACCCTGCCGCGTCATTTAAAGGCAGTTTAAAATTTATAAATGGAATCTTATATATTTATACAAAAATAGTCTTCTCCAAAACTTTTTTTTAGATACGTTCTAAAGGTCCATAAACTATTTCTTTCCTTGATGTTAAGAAACAATTGATATCTCCATCTTCGAAGCGCCCATCTGAGATATTTCTTAAAGTTAAACTGCTAACGGAATTTCTTGATAGCAACCGAAGGCTTCCATTCTATTATAACCCGCTTTCTTTCTTTCTCTTCAGTTCTTTAAATAGATATTTTGTTCAATATTATATGTACGAATAAGTCAATTTTCTGATACAACAAAACTTGTCAGAACGTGTTTAGAAGATATTCCTAATGAACCTGTACTTTTGCAAAATAAATCTGTTTCGGATTTATAATTTTACCACGATTTCAGAGATTTATAATTACCACAAGTACAATAACTAGAGTTTTGATTCTGATTCTTTGCACGTTCGCTTCCACAGGGAAACGGGACATTCATCAACAGCGTTGTTGTCCAGCATCATCCTTTTGTCCTTAGAAACACCGATCGTCGTGTTGACATCGCATGCGACTACGAAGAGGTCCAGCGCAAGTTAAGAGGAGGGAAGCAAGTTCTAGAAGGGTAAGTTCTTTAAATATGAACTCAAAGATCCATATACCTTTTTGGGGACCATTCCTACGACCTTTTGCTTTTGTAATCGGCTTCGAGGGTGATTGGCCTGCGTATGGCCATTAGATTCCTCTCTGATAAGAGTAATCTTTACAATACGAGACCGAGACCATGCGCACCTCTATCTCGTGTCGTTAAAACACACATGCGATAGGCCAGGAGTTATTTTGGACCATAACCTCTCGCCTTATTGTTTTTACTACCTCGTATGACCCTAATGGGTACTAACTGAGGGGTTTACGCATGTATTATAGGTGTCGCTTGTACTCTCCGATGGGTTTATGCGGAATTGTAGTGACATTAGAGTCAAACGTGGTATCGTTGTGTTGAGCTATGCCGCACGGTGTACAATTTCCTTAAATCAGTTTAATTTTATATTATTATCTTGCAAAGGTTGCAGGGACTATCCGCCATGGGCTGGATAATAAAGGGGACAAAATTATAGAGTCCACGAGGGTTGGTAAAACGACGTAATCTATTTCTATCTTTCCAGAGATCTGCAGAGTCTGACGCAAGTTATAACGGGGCTCGCTGCAACTCCCCCTATACGTCTACGTGTCATCAACGAGACAGGGGACGAGGTGAGGGGCGTAGACCTCGGAGATCAGCTCTTCTTAAAGGTCGAAATGCTAGATGAAAGTGAGTCTTAATGGTCTTCTGCCAAGACTGCTCTCTCTAACGATGTATTTTAATCTTATCACAATTAAACATAATTTTTAAACTTTTCCAATTTAAAACGGAAAAATATTTCTTTCTCTTTTTTTTGTGTTCATTTTAATTAATAAGTTTGAAGTGTTCTGTCTGTTTACATTCCATTTCGATGTGTTGCAGGTGTGTTCGGGATCTTTGGTAGCGGATTGCTGGCCCGAAGTGGACAAGGAACGGAAACAGTTTTGCTCATTGACGATCGAGGGTAAGTAGAGAGATTCGGCTTCTTATGGCGAAGCCATTTTACAAATTGCTGTGTCCAATCTTCTTGGATCTACCAGGAAACTGGATGGAAAAGATACTTTAGCAGAAATCCCTCGCAAAATAATTTTATTTTATAATTGTCTTATCATCGCTGTGTCGATTTTCCCCCTGCAAGTTATTTTTCCCCGAGCACTGATTGTTTCGTGTCGATTGTTCCAGGTGCCCAGTTGAGCCAACGGTGTTTCCAGCGCTGAAGAAGATGAACACGTCAAAGTCATTGGTCGCTCCCTTCCAGGCTTTCAAGTTTGCCTCGGACAGCACCGTCAAGTTTCAACTCACTGTTTCTTTCTGCCTGGACGTGTGCACTCCAGTAAGTAATTACTCCTTCTTTCCTCTCCCCCCCCCATCTCATTTGTCAGTGAGGAATTTCTGGCGACCTTTTTAAAGCTAAACTTTGCATTCACTCTCCATATTTTCGCCATTTCTCTCAGTGCATCTTTCTCTCTTTTTGTTCTCTATTTCTTTTTCCATTTTGATCGCAACGTCTTTCTATGCCATTTTCTCTCTCTCTCTCTCTCTCTCTCTCTCTCTCTCTCTCTCTCTCTCTCTCTCTCTCCACCCTACCCATTTTTCAGTTTCTTACTTTATGTTATTTTAATCTTTGTTCATCTCATCGTGGTTTCTTTCTTTTCTCTTAACGCTTCCTTCGTTCTTTCAGTGTTATTCTTTCCTTATTTCTTCCTGTTTTTTGTCTCTCTGTGCTTCATTCTTTCAGTATTTTCTTTCATTATCTCTGCCCGTCTTTCTTTCTCTGCTTTTCTGTTTCTTTTTCCATTTTGAATGTTTTCTCTTTCGCCCCTCTGTTTTTTCTCTCTCAGCGCTTCCTTCTTATTTCTGTCTGTATTCCCTACTTTTCTCTGCATTTGTTTCTTTCTCTCTGTGCTTGTCTTTCTGTGTTTCCCTTCCCCCCCCCGTGTTTTCTCTAAGGGCGTCTTTCTTTCAGTGTTCTCTTTCCTTATTTCTGCTTGTGTTGCCTATTTTTTCTCTGCATGTCTTTCTTTCTCTCTGCACTTCTCTTCTTCCCGTGTTTTTCTCTCTTTCTGTAAGGGCTTCTTCCTTTCAGCGTTCTTCTACCTTCCCTTATTTCTACCTAAGTTCCTTACCTTCTCTTGTATTTCAATTTCTTTCTCCCTGCATTTCTGTCTCTCTCTTTGTCCTACATTTCTCGCCTTATCTGGATTTCATTCTTTATTTTCCGATTCTTTCTGTGTTTATTTCTTTCTATTTCTGCCTCTCACTCTTTCACCGTCTCTCTTTTTTCTCTTTCTTACTTTAGGTTATTTTAATCTGTGTTCCTCACGGTTTCTTTCTTTTCTCTTAATACTTTCTTTCAGTGCTATTCTCTTTCATTATTTCTGCTCATCTTTCTTTTTTCCTCTATTTCTGCTTCTTTCACGCTACATTGTTTTTCTCTTCTTCTCCCCACCTTTCCTTTTTTTTGGACCCTTCTCAGCACTTCTCATTTTCTTCCGTGTTTTTCTCTAAGGGCTTCTTCCTTTCAGTGTAATTCTATCATTCCTTATTTCTGCCTGTTGTCCTTTCTGGATTTCGTTCTCTATTTTCTGATTCTTTGTGTTTCTTTCTATTTCTGCCTCTCACTCTTTCACCGTTTCTGTTATTCTCTCTCTCTCTGCATTTTTCTTGTCAGCTTAATAGCAATAGAACAATCATCCATTATATTTACTAATTTGCTTGTTGACAGTTGCTCGAATCAACAGGGCACGTGTCCAGACATCGAGACATGCACAAAGACATAAACAAGGAAAGTTTCTGGCATTGGAATTATGGCGTACATGTTTTATATTATTTACGAGAGAGAGAGAGAGAATGAGAATCCGGTTGTAAAGGAAATCCATCCCACTTGGCGAGCGAAGATGGATGGGTCTTTCCAGACCCGTCCCCGACTATTTCCCATTCGAAAATCAACATTTTCATTGGAGACGCTGCTGGAGGCGGCCTGTCTTTTGAGAAGCATTGCACCGAGAAATCTGCATGCGCGCAGCCATCCACCACCCTGACAGAAGTGTCAATATTTACAGTGATAAAACATGCGTCGTGTCAGTGGACGAGGCGGAATATTGCTCTTATTCGGCCTTTATCGGCTTTCCAGCGCGCGACTTATACACTCGGCTATCAGCCGACATTTAGCTCCGATAAATGGAAGTCGAGCGCGAATATCCCTTTCATCCGGGGGCCTCGCTATCGTCTTATCCGATCGTCGTGGGAAAAAGGTGGCGTTCTCCTGCGATGCGGCCCGCTCGATGAAAACAAATAGCGGATAATTAAAGGATGGCGTTGTTTAAACACGCCACAGATGGCAGCACCAGTTTGGACAATGGCTGCCTCGCGCATTGTGCCACAACCGCTTTAAGTGAAAGGAAAATTTGAACTGCTCAGCCCCTTTGGGCCACAACCATCTAATTATATTGCGGCCCAGAGGGGCCACGCATTTAAAACGCAGGAGTTTGTGGTTTTTAAAAATTAATTCTATTTTATTTTCAAAATATTCACTCCTTTTAGATGTTTCTGGTGTATATCCAAGTCCATTGCAACTCGAATTAGCTCTCATTTTTTCTTTTTATTTCAGGTGAACTGCGAGGATGAAATGAGCAATAGCGTTCATCAGTCCTACGGAAAGAAGAAGCGATCCCCGGACGTCCCCGACAAAAGAGTTCTGGAATTACAGTCTGGGGATGTGGTCACGGATGTCACCATGGAAAGCGCACTGTTTGTTGTTACGGCCCTGAAATCTGCGCAGCCATCTGCCGAGAGCCAACACAAGCCGATTTTTCACAGAGGTAATTTTGCTTTCGAACAAAGCGTTCCACTTTCGAGCCGTTTCACTTTCGAAAAGCGTGTTCCGCCGTCGAGCAATTCCACTTTCGAACATGTTCCACTTTCCAACAATTCCAGTTTGTAACAGGATCTTCCACAGTAAGTGCTCTTCAGTTTTAGTTTGGAGCTGTTTGGGTGGAACAGGTGATAAGAGGGTATTATATGACTACTTTTGAACACTTATTATATTTTGAACTATAACTTTTGGAGCAGGGTGTACATTTCCACTTTTCAGTAGGGTGTTCAGCTTTCGAACAGTTCTAATCTGGAACTGTTTGGGTGGAACAGTTCCACTATAGAATAGTTTTACTTCGGAATACCTTTTTTTAAAAACTGATCCAGAGTGGAACAGCGTGTTCCGCTTTCTATTAGTTACTTTAGAACAGTTATACTTTCGACCATCGTGTTCCATATTTGGAACACGATGTAAGTCCACTTCCGTACGGCGAGTTCCACTTTGGAGAACATCTTCCACTGTTGAACCAATCCATGTTCCAGTAGTTCTCGCTGCAAAAAGTAAGTTCCACTTGCAGACATTGTTTTTCACATTAGAAAAGTCTCTAGATTTGGAACAATTCGGCTTTTGAATAGTGTTCCACCTCCTAATAGCGTGTTATATTTGGAATAGTTTCACTTTCAACATCTTGAATCTGTTTTTCCAATGGAATTGGTTACAGAGGAGATGATTCTTAACCATCTTCAAGCCGACAACTTGAAGATGCCAGTACTTGAAGCTGCCCACCATCTACATAAACTGAATACAACTGCGACTTAGACTCTGCAAGTGTTCGTATTGGACATTATACAAAACGTTGGTGTTGGTCAATAAATACCACGACCCAGTAGCAGTGACAATTTAGTCCACTATTACTGACCCAGGTCAATAACAGTGGGTCAAAACAACAGTCCTACAGAAAATATCTCATCACTAAAGAGCTGAATTTTGCCTCCATCAAGAGGCACGTATCATCTTTTTAATATTATCAGGTCAGGTGTAATAATGGAATCTTGAATTTCATCTAAAGTCTCTCAAGAGACTTTAGAGGCTGACCTGGCCCCTGAATCACTGCAGAATTGGGACAACAGATCAGAAAATATAGCGGTCATCAAATACAGATTGGAGAATACCGTTTTGCAACCACCCAAGTCATCAACCACTTGGAATGACAAATTACTAAGGAAACTCTTGTCAGAATTATTAATGGTCTGCTAAACAAAGCTTCACTAGTTCAGGTGGCATTTTCAACCTCATTCTAAAAATTTGCAGTCCGTACTTACTGATGCCTTGACCCACATCGCAAAACTCATCAGCAGCAAGCACACTCTAAAAATCCTTAAAAAAAAAAAAAAAAAAAAACCGAATCTGGTTGCCTTTGGCTTCGCACTGCTTTGGACATTGCCTAGAACCTTTATGTCATTGTCATCAAGGGGCGTCCAACAAATTTTAATTACCTTGATACCCCGATACTGATTCAAAGGATGCTCCACCATAAGGACCAACTTGTAATTCCTGGATCCCTCGGCATTGTTTGACAGCCTAATGCACTGAATATGATTCTCCATCAATGTTTTAGGCTTCAAGGTAGTTTTCTTAAATTCATGAACATTCTGAAGGACAGAACCGTTATCAACCATAATCAGATCTAAATTAAATTTTATATGCCTGTGGGGGTATCACAAGGTGGCGTCCTCACAGGCTTCTTTTTCCGGCGCCCTGGTACCATTTCTCAATGTCCGTGACAATCTGATTTCATATTCCAACGAGTTGAAGCTGTTTACCTCCCGCAGATACACTAAAAGCCAATTTTTGAAGCCATCAAAATTATCACTAAACCCTGAAACTTATTTCTATTACTTGGGTCTCATGCTTAACCTTAACCAGACTAAATCAAGCGTACAGACATCGCAGGGCCAATCTAATTTGGTTTGGTCTTTCTGGTTAATTTTATTAATTGAATTGTCCCATTTGTTTCTAGGATTTCTGATATGAAAGTCATTGTTCAATTGGTTAATAATTCTATCGAATTGTGATAGTTTTTAACATAAAGGCCATTGTTTTATTGTTCATAGATATTTTGAATCGTTCTGTCTTCTGGTGTTTCTTATACGAAGTCTCTTTGTTTGATTATTCTGGGTAAAACGACACCATTTTTACACCATCCTGTTTCTCATCTGTTTTTGATATTTTCAGATGTTTGAAGAACAGAAGCTGCAGGAGGTTGAAAGTCAACTATTCGCCCCCATAATGAGGGGGTTGTGAGTACGATGAATGCGTGTTACGTGATATTTCAAAGGAATATTTATTCAAGTCACACGCGGTGCTTCACCAAAGTTATGAGGTGAAATTTTAGGCCACTGGTAGTTTCTAAACTCCATTCCTTGTCTTAACAGGTTTTCTAATGAACTTTGCACGTTTTGAGGAAACGTGATACATCGACCACTGATCTGATAAGAAGCCTTTGATAGTTCGCTGTTCATGTCTTAATAAAGGCGCCGTGCTGAACTGGCTTACGAATGAATCGCACCTATCGTGGTGTTGAAGTGGACAACATCTGCAGTCGATGCTCTACGTTATCCGGATTGATGATTTATGAAATCTTGGCCCCTCTATTAAGTCCTGAAAGTTGCAGCACTCCAGCCATTGCGAAAATAAAAACGATGACTAGTGGAACCAATTACTTCGGCTATCGGACCACAATACCCACCCTACCCTTTTATTTTTTTTTGCCTGTGTCTCAATTCCTAGTGACGCAATTGCCATTCATCTTTTGTTGATATCGTAATTACAGTGTTCGTCCATCGAAATCAAAGCCGAAGCAGACTGTCCAATGCGCATGTCCATGTCAGACTTCGTCAATGTCTAATTCCCTTCGAGATTGTATTTTTCCATATAGTAATTAGGCCTGTAATGTTGCAGAACCAACTCAATCAAATGGTTAGTATGCTATCATAAAACGGGCGGGTCTGTTTTTTTAGATCTCGCGAGAGGCAGCAAATAATTATTTCTCGATAGAATATATTGTTAATATTCGCTTGATCACTCATGTGCATTTTGTAGTTCAAGTGTCCAACGTCTGGAGGCGCCAGCTCTCTATAGTCGGATAATAACATTCAACAAACCTCGCAAAAATTCACATAAAAAAAATTAGAATTAGTAATTTGACTTGAACTCATTCTAGTTAATCTAGTTTTGATTTTTAAAAAGTAAAAATCAAAACCAGATTTTGTTGTATAAGTTATTAGCTGAAGGCAATTATATACGGTTTAATGTTCAAGGATTGGAGTTTTTATCTAAGCGAAAATCGATGGCAATTTGAAGCATGTTGCATTTGCAGTGTTCCCCCCAGAGAGGGGGAGGGAAAGGGGTAGACCAAGAGGTCCTCAATATCAGTAATGCTGTTTCCGGGTTGAATCATTGATTTTTTTTTAAACTCCCTCCTACATTCTTTTCAGGTCTACCTCCCGTATAAAGTGAAAAACAAATTATAAATCGCTTACTCCCTAACTGGAGCTATTAATTTCAATTAGGACCATCACACGCATATGTGATCATCACGTACGCAAATTAATCACTCTCGGAGAGGAGAAATCGCGGAAGCTTTTACCTCTTAATCTGTTTAAGAAAACTTCCGATAAGTTCATCATGAAAGAGCCTTAAGGGAAATTCGCATGATTTTACAACTCGGTGGGTAATCCAATTTAGTGCCCAAATTTTATTCATAATATTCACCTTCGTTACTTTAATTTCTCTTCCTTATTTTCTTGACAGTTTATTCTTCAATTTGTTTACTATTATAAAAAATATACTAGTTTTTTATATATGTATTTATTTATTACGTAGTCTCATTATCGCAAAAATGAATTATGTACAAACAACCATTTGTTCTCTTGGATCTTATATTATATTTAACAATCCACTGCTGAAATACTGTTTCCAAAATTAAAGGAACGAAAACAATTTTTTCAATACTATAAATCATCAAAATTCTGTTCTTTTACTTTTGGAAACTATTGTATATTTTATAGCTGGCGAATTTATTGAGTCTCCTTCCCCATAAATTCTTTACTGCTGCTACTCATAATCCTTATTTTACTTCTCTTTCAGAGGGCAACCCATCGATTCAAGTTTCCGAGAAAGGACTGTGTCTCACCAAACCCCTCGTCTATACGTTCGCCATAGTCGGAGGGGTAGCGCAATTACTTTTCTTCGCCGCCTGCGTTCTACTGTTTGTGATAGTGCGAAAATGTCGTCGGAGACCCTACAAGTCTTCGAGTAGTTTCAGCAGGGCATCGGTGTCCAGTAAGACTGATCTTTTTTTACGGTCTTAGCTCGTGCAGAACGATGGTGGCGTAAAGATGGAGCCAGTATCTGTCACTTCTAAGAACCATTTCCGTCAGCACAAACGTACGTTTCTGTCAGCGGGCGAGAGAAACGACAGGGACTAAGACATCACTCGGGATGGATAAATATATGTTTGGGCCGTCGATCGGAAATGCATGATAGGACGCGAAATCGTGTAGTTATTCCCTGAATATAATTAAAGCCAGAAATCTGTTCCCGCTCCCGACTTTCTGAACAGTCACTGGAAGCTAGGGTGGTTATTTGCTCTGTAGAAAAGAAAAAAAAGTTGAAATAAAATGTACATCCACTTTTAGAAGTTGTCTGGATCTCTGTAAGAAAGTGCTGTTTCACCCGCCAGTATTTACTGATAGAGGTTTGTATAGCAGTCGATTGAATTCCAACACACGTTTTTATTTTGGAATAATTCCATTATGATGTTTCGTAGTATACAGAACTATTTACTGGAAAAAGCATTTTTATTCAAGCTTACTTTTGATTGTTGGGAGGATGCAAAGTGCTCTTCTCATTGTTGGGACGATGCAAAGTGCTCTTCTCATTGTTGGGACGATGCAAAGTGCCCTTCTCATTGTTGGGACAATGCAAAGTGCCCTTCTCATTGTTGGCAACTACCACATTTTTTTTTATTAACATTAATCAAAATAACTAAATTTTCTTACTCCTTTAATATTTGGAACAGCGCATTGTTACTTGTTTCTCATATATGGATATGTAATTAATGATTCGTGCCACTTCATTTCACGTTTACTATCTGACTATATAAATCACATGACCCTTCATTTTTTTAACCAACAAAAGTTAGTCATTCATTTTAAAATATGGTAATGAATTATAAACAACGTACACAGTTGGAAGGATGATAAATGAAGGGAAATAATTGTAACTTAAAATTCAATTGTCAAAAGACACGCAAAACTAATAAATTGTAATCTTGAAAAATCACAGCTGCCCAAAATTTAGTCTCGCTCCACGAAGCGCATGCGTGATACAGTTTCATATCTGAAATGTAATGAATTATTTTATTTTTTATCCAAAAAATAATGGGATTTGAAATTAATTTAAAATATGCCTAAATCTTTAACTTGGCATTGAGATTTGGTATTACTTAAGTGTTTTTATTATTTAAAAATTACGCAACCTTGAGAATTGTATTTCATAAGGTTGCATAAGTCTAATGACTTAAAAGGAAACATTTTCACCTGGTAAAGGGAATTGCAAGTTTTAACTGAAGCGATAATACAGAATGGACTTAAAAGAGTGGCAATTTTCTTGAGAGACAAGAAAGAAAATCAGTTTCTATCCGACGTTTTTTGTCAAGCTTGACCTCTGAAGCAGCAATGGGGATCACTGTGTGCATCGGCTAATTGTTACCTCCGTTCATAGCCCACAGCATACAACTGGACCGGTCCGATTTTTATTTTATTTTAATTTGTCTTTGGGTGTATGTGCGCGCTCAGTTTTGTAGCTCAGATTGTGCATCTAATTACACTTTCCCCACAGACAGAGACACTCCCCCTTCCGGAAGACAAGACGCCCTTTATTTAGCGCCTTCTGTTGACTTACGTTGTTATTAGAAAAGTTCCTGGGAGTTTCCAAGGTAGGAAAGCCCTGTGGAAATTGTACTTACCTCACGTGATGACGTTATCGTACAGTTAATTGCTTTTGTTACATCCAGAGGGCATTGACATCACCACTCTTCTATTATGTGGATCAAACAACCCCTAGAATTAATGCTGCGCAGATTTTTGTGAAGGACTGTGGAAACTAAGTTTAGCCCTTCTGAAATTTGCCCTTTTGTTCAACAGTCGGAACAAAGGTATCTTAAGGAAATGGAGACGCGATAAAGAGCAACAAACTCGCGCAGAAAGGTTAACTGTCGGAGTGTTATTTCATCTTTAGCATGCTAATCGTGTTCTCACGAAAACGATTAGCAAAAGAACGGAAGGAACTTTTCGTGGGGCAAAAGACAACGTTCTTTTTCATTCGAGCATTGTTTGTAGGTGGCTTCTGGATTAGCTCCAAGGCAACTCGGGTATGAGGCATACTCATGTCTGTAAATTGTGGGGTCTAAGGCCAGTTTGAATGTAACAGCGGGAAAATAATAGTTTTTAGTATTAATTAGAGGCTTGTGCATGGATGAATGCATATATACCCCACACTAAGCTAAAAATGTGAATCAGACTTAACTTCATTCTTTCAAGGCGCATTGACCTTTTCAGTTAATTGCCGAGTGGTTCCATTAATGGAATTAAAGATCAGTAAGTAGCAGATGTTAGGGCATTCGCTGATGACTGCATAACCTACGGTAGTGCATTAGCGGAGGCCGCAAAGGGCAGCTGTCGACAAACTGTCTTGAAGCTGACGTTAAACTTTTGCAGGGGAATGACATTCGCAAATCAAGAATGTGAAGTTCGAGATTGACGGTAATCAATTCGTTGTCTGGCGCATGCGTAATTGAGGGATATTGGGGATACTGTTGCTGATAACGTTTGACATGGAGAGAGAGGAATCGTACGTTGACCAGGTTCAAAAGTAGTTTAGCGACCAATTTTTTTTTTCTACGATGGGATTGGCGCTCACACGGATTCACAAGAGTACTTGCATTATTAAGAAAACATTTTGGTGGAAGAAACACCAGTAGAACTCTTGAAAATAGCTACCTGCTTTACGGATTTTATCATGTTTATGGTGTGGGCGACTGTAGACATGGTCCAATAGGTGTCGCTCAACTAAAGATGGCAATCCAAATAGAGATACTGACGTGGTGTATAACATTGCTTAAAAACAATACGTTCTGGTAATGAAATGCAGGAAACAGAAATAAGTACACACATACCAAAATAAATTGAATAAACTTTTTGTATCAGAATCTCCAACAAATATTGGATTACGTGGTCATAAAAACGAATGCAATCTGTTGCTGTAATTTAAAGATCTTTACTGTTTGTTTCGTTCAAAGAGTGAGGTATGGAGATTTAAGACTATAACCTTCAATAGAAGAGTCCAAACCAAAAACTTTTCATTCTATTAAATACGATTAAATAGAATTTTTTTGTTTCGAAATTAATCCTCTTCTGTTATTGGAGTAGCATGGACGGTGCTGAGGGCTGGGATGTCAAAAGAAACATATTCACGTAAAGAAAGTAAACAAACAAGCTTTCTGTTTTTATGTGGAGGATACTGAATTCTAAGCCCCACGATCTGCTTAAAGAAATGTCTTAAAGGAATACAAATTATTCATACGTTTCGTGGTATTTCCTGAAAAATCTGCGATTGTAAAGACAGCAGAATGGAAAAAGATTGGCAGCTAAATTATATTGTGCTTTACCGCTTTAACTCAGTTTCTTTAACTGATTAAGAGAAATTGATTGATATTAATATATGCATCAATAATTAGTAGAATTAAACCAAACATGCCTTATATTCTGTCCTTATTACATCTTCAATCTCATGAAGACAGAGTTAAGTTGTATTTATATGCATTATTAATTATTCTAAGATTAGGATTGCTCTGAAGTTAAGGTGTCGTGGGCCACTCTGAGAACCTAGGTCTAGCGTATTAGCGAGTTCAATTCTCTTTACAGAAGAAGGGATACAGGATCTTATCACAAAATCCTTAAAACTGTCTGTATTCTTTTAACAAAATAAACACGGATGTCGCTATACGCAGGTTGAAGTGCTTAGATTTCTCTTCTCCATTTCAATTTACCTGCGCATTGTAAGATAAATCGAAATGAAGGATAACTTATATCAAGGACAATCTGATTGCTTTTTTGTTGTTTTTAATGGGCGGTTGTTGAAGTCGACATTACTCAAACAGCACAGACGGATTGAGGGTTGGAGCACACCATGTTTCTTCTCTGCTCATCCATGATATTAGCATGTAGTTCTGCATTCCATCACAGAGTACATACGGCGCAGATGTGGGTTCTTCTCATACTTTTGTCCCCTCCCCCAGAAAGTTTTCTGTGGTTTTCTGAAAATTCAAAGTTTCAGAAACTAAGTCTGATGTCAATAAGTTCTTATTTTCCAACATTCAGTTCATCAACATTTTCTATAGTGTTGACGAGTTGAAATATCCAACTTCAATTTTCATTTTGAAAATGTCATACATCAAAGTGCTTCTGAACTGAGCAGTCTTAAGAGTTGAAGCCATTTGCATACATTTTCAATAAGTGCATCATTGACATCCAGAATGCTCCATATTCACCTTTGGAAAAATTCCACTCAGAATTTCTTTGATACTGTTAACATCTGCTGAAATGTCTTCATTGACTTGTTCAACTGTTTGTGTGGATTTTTTTCTGTTTAGCCTTAAGGAAACCCCATATCAGGTAAAAGCACAGACCCATATCTAAAGATTACAGTTACCAAAACAAACCAAGCCGAGGCGCGAAGGAAATCAATTAGAGAAAAAAAACTTGTGAAGAAGTTCGCCGAGATTATCCAGCGCAGCCATCCTGACCACAAAAAGTTAATCGAAAATCAAGGTGGAAGAATGGGATAAATTGTTACTTAAGGAGATACAGATAACGGTGTTAGGCAGAAGTTACTGTGCCATGAAGAATCAGTCCAACAATACGACGAGTTGGAAAAGCAGAAATTCAGAGCCCTCCCCTAGATGCACTTAAGAGAAGGTAATCATTTTAAAATGGGCGCATTAGCGATATCTGAGCTCCAGCCGATGTACACTTGGTCCTCCCTCTCCAACGAAGCTTATTCGTATAGAGACGGGATCCTACATGTAACTCCAAATGACAAATTGAATAAACAGGACCTGCTTCATCTCGGTGTATCTGTCTCACTACTCGAGATAACATCAGTCTTTTCGTCTTTTATTGCAAGGTCTGGATCGCAGTGACCGCATATTATCCTCTTGTTTCTGTAACGAATTAAACCGAATTCACTACAGAATCAAATGAATCTGATCATGACCCGATTGTCCTCCTATTGCAAATTCCCAACTCACGACTTCCCCAACACTATTGAAAAGAAAATACTATTCTTGAATCAATTAAATGCCTTGAAACAACAAGATACATACACACCCCGTATAGTTTTTGAATCAAGATGACCCAGATTTGGCCTTCGATATATACTATGTGAGGGCACACCGGTACGATGTTTGCAACTACAGAACAGATCGCTATCTCTGCTAGAACCAATGCCTGGTGGTCTCATTACCTAGTTGCCAGCTTCAAGTGCAAGCAGTTCTTGGATTACCCTTCTCAAACAATGAAAACAATTCAATACAAAACACGACAGAATCCAGTACTCGAAAGCCAAAGCACTGTTTAACAGACAAATCTCAAGCCATTACCAAATATACTAATACGATTATAACCAGAAGTAAATTGCTTTACTTCACACTCTGAAGAGGAATTCAACTTTAATCCAGATGAATGAATCAACGTCATCCTCAGACGTTAGTCATCAACCATACTCCAATATTGGTTCAAATGGTTCTATCCACAATGGCCGAGAGCAACTGCTTAATTCGACTCTGCATCCACCATGCACTGCGATCGTAGATGCCGTCCATTTCGTCGTCAGGTTTCCCAGTCCTTATATTTTGGATTCTCCTCCACCTGCTCAATTTCATTCTCTCTCAAAGAGTACTCCTTGCTTGGTGCAGCAAATAAGCCCTTGTCCGTTGCTTATAATTGTCAGTACAATCGCAAGTAACCTAAAGCATTATAGACTGATATCAACTTCTACACTGCGGAAGCTACTGAAAATCTTATCCTACCATGCCAGTTCTTCAGCAATTGACAAAATGGGTCCATTATACACTCTCAACCGTTACCAACATCCTCGCGGTCCAATCCTCGACAGTGTATGCATTTGAATCCAGAGAGAAAAAATAGTATGTATTTATGGCAACGCTCAGGATGCATTGATAGCCTAAAGAAACCAGCTTTTCTAAATCTGCTGTCCAGTTTTTTCCGGATAAAATGCGATGACTTCGTTTATCTGGCCAGCAGTGCATATCACTGAATGGAATATCTCTTCAGCCGTACGTACAATATATCCAACAGGCGTTCTTTGCTCTTTTCATCACAGCCGTGTTAACCAGAGGAGATACAGTTCTCTGATGCCATATAAAGCTAACAGAAATACCGTCATTGGCTGACAAAGAAATGATCAACAAATTGATCACTCCTTTCATCCGCCAATAGCAACAAACGCTTTTATATATCTCCATTACTTCGGACCAAAGCTCAATCTTGAAAAAGCCTGATTGATCATGATTTTTTTTTCACTGGAGCAACCTCCCGTGCTCATAGGTTGGATGGCAATTCCTTATGCCACAAACTACAAAGATCTCACTGTAAATTTCGACCTAAACTATAAGTTCAACAGCCGCTCTGAAATAGTAGCCTCCAAGAGACGCAGCCTCATCTGGATAGCCCCAAAATACCTCCAAACGCTTGTTTATTGTATTATGCATTTGACATAAGGGTCTTTGTCTATTCTCAAAGTTAGTGACCACTAGATACTGAACTGGATAAGCCACAAACGTGATCACTCAACCCCAAATCCCATGCCTACCTTAACTTCTCTACATGGGGTGAATTTCAACCACTGTTGAAATGCTAATTGGCATAATTAACTCTCCTGACTTTTGGAAATATAGTATGCCGACTTCACCGTCAAACAACCGTCAGAACCACTCATACTCCTTAACTGGAGGGCAAGGGTGAAGGTCTGGGGCAGCTTTCTTCCTATCCAGGTGCCACCCGTTGTAACATCCCAAATAATGTTCAGATACACCTCCAAATTTGCGTCCGATGCTGAGTTGATTCCACTCTTATGTGATCCATGTCTGCATTCCAGCTGATGTCTTTACCTAAGGTCGAAAAGACTAGGCAATAAGTGATGCGAGTGATTTACATGCAGTTCTCAGTGATCCGAGAAATGTGCTGACCGACTATGATTTCAGCTGATCAAATTGTCCTTTCACCGAAAATACCCTCCTTATCGTCCACAATCGAACCTTAAACTTTCCATCTACTCTATTGCATATCTGATTAAAGCTCTTTTGCATTTATTGAGTTTCGAAATCGCGCTGAACTTCAATGAGCGTTTGGTAAAACTGTTAAGGACACATCCTGCTTCGCGGTGTAACGCCATCTTGTTCAAAACGTTCTTCAGTACACATCAAAGATGACACTGAAAGGTTAAGTTCAAGATTGATATGCTACCGAAAGATTAAGAGAATGAATTTAAAGACAAAGATTCGTATTATTATCGTATACGCTATATTGCCAAAAGTATCGAGCTATCCTGGGGAGGCCTCCTGGGCAGCACAATTGGTAGGATCGCCTTACCCACATTAGGTGAAAATGACCAGAATTCTAGTCTCGTCGATTACAGGAGAAATTCATTTTTATGGGCATTTTTCGCAAAGTGGCTGAGTTAGTCAGTTTCAGGTGAGGGGTAACATGGTTTTCTCTCCCGGAAACTGGTTTTTCGTGCAGCAAACAGAAAATCGACCTCAGAACACATAATTTACAGATACTATACACAGTGCAATATGGCCTTAGTCGCTGATACTCCTAAAGACCCTTTTTCTGTTCCAGTACTATATCATACTGGACAGCCTGTAGTGAACTGGTTTGAAGACGGGAAGTGCAAAAGCTTTATTGGCCTTTACAGATCCTCGACCATAATGAACTCCCGTTGTAACATGCCACAAACTACAAAGATCTCACTGTTACTTTCGACCTAAACTATAAGTTCAACAGCCGCTCTGAAATAGTACCCTATGTGGCCCCAAAATACCTCCAAACGCTTGTATACTGTATTAGAACGGCATACGATTTATTTTCACTCAGTGATCACTGAACAGTGACCACCTACCTAGTACCGTGTTGGGCCACCGTTCGCACGGATAACAGACGCTATTCACCTAAGCATCGCCTCCACCAAATGCCTGAAGATATCCGTAAGAATCTGCCACGCTGCCAGCAATGCTTTCCACAGAGTTGGAATAGATGATCCCGTTTAAAAACATCCCACAGGTGTTCAATTGGATTGAGATCACTGTAATTTGGAGGCCAATCAGGATGGATGATATCTTCATTGTGTTCCTCAAACCACCTGTGTTTACAGCGGCCCAATGATGCTGTGCATTATCGTCTTGGAAGATCCGTTTCTGTCCGGAAAAATGCAACATTTGTGCATTTTTTCCGGACAGAAACCCTAATAGTTGCCGGTTGACCTCACCAAGGAAACATTGGTCTATAGATACCAGGGCTACTAGTTCTTGCCAGAAATCAATCCTCCCATATTAATCAACCACCGTCACTTGCCTGGACAGTTTGCACGATGGGTCAACTGGGTCGAGTTGCTTGCGCCCTACACGAAGGCCTCTGTCGGACTGTTGCACCAGGTATTTTAATTCATCCAACCAGCACACTCGTTTCCAGTCCTCCAGTGTGTTCTTGTCACCACAGCATTCGACTTTGATCTGCAGTGAGGAGAGCGTGTATCTTGAGTGGTCTGCTGTGAAACCCCATACTGAGTGTGCGGCGCATCATCATTTAGGATATTGTACTGCATTCCTGATATTGTATTGTGATGTCAACTGTCGCCCATTGACTTGCAGTTGGTAGGATCGCCGTTCCCACACCTGATGGAAAAGAACTAAGTTGGAATCCTGTTCGGTGACGGGAGGAATTTTTATGGGTATTTTTCACAACGTGGATGAGTTAGTCGGTCTCAGGCAAGGGTAGCGTGGTTTTTCCTTTCTGCAACTTGGGCTTTTCGTCCAACAAACAGAAAAGTTGTTGGGTTTTAGGAGCATCAGCGAATAAGGCGGTATTGCTCAGTGTATATTGTCTGTAAATTGTTCTGTTGTCAAATTTCTGTTTCCTGGAAGAAAAACCCAAGTTTCCGGGAGAAAAAACCATGCTACTCTTGCCTGAGACCGACTAATTGAGCCACGTTGTGAAAAAGGCCCAAAAATTCCTGACGTCGTCGACGGGACTCGAACTCAGGTCTTCCAATTGTGCTACCCACGAGGGCGCAAACGACAAGACTTGCCATTTTCGATATGGAAGCACCCGACGCACGAGCTCCCACAATCATGAACTTTTGAAACTTCGTGATGTCTTTAAGTCCCATAACTGCTACTTTATGCGGCATAGTGCATTACAGATGGGGTTTGGTCACAATTTAGTGATCACTGAGTATACGTTGTGTACAAACATATTCAAGAAAGATTTTGACATTGTGTAATTGATTAAATCCTGTATATACCTACGAAACTGATTCTTCCAGCTTGAGACATTGGCTCAATGACGTCATCACCATTGGTTGATTCAAGTCAAAAGCTGTATCAAATTGTCCAATAAACGTCGACGCACAAATCTGAATTTGTTTCTTTGTAATACCCTTACTGAATTCGGAAAAGAGGAACAATAAACATTACTAGAAACAAGGAGAAAACTTTTGATGTGATCTGTACCTTAATGATGGTTACCAACCGCATCCGAATGCAACAAAAATCGAATTATTATGCGCAGCTTGAGTGGAGTGGGTAAGGGGAGATTATAAAAGCCATACGCATAATAAAACGGACCGTTAGTTAGGCAGCGTACATCTAATGCATTTGTCAGGATAAAATATTCACTTTCATCAAAATAGGATTAAGAGGCTGCACAATACGAACACAAAATTGCTAACTCTGCAATATTTATCCGAACATAGGCACGTTTGGAATACAAAATCAGCCTCGTTCATCCTCTTTTTCGTTGAACATCCTTCACCATTACACGGACACTCTTGGCCGCTTTCCGTAAAAGCAACTGCACCAGAACCCCACGTTCTCCGATAATAGATGGTGCATAAGCAAGAAGAAAACGAAAGAGTAAGCTATTTAGACGAGTATGAATAATACATTATAATGAAAACACAATTAGAATTTTAAACAGAGAACTCCACTGTCTGCACACGGACTTGTGACTTAGTAATGTCTTTAGACTACTGCTATTCTAATAGGGGGAGGGAGCTTACGAAATCACTTGGGCGTGTAAGCTCCTTCTTCCCAAATAGACGATCGAAGTCTCTTCTGTTTTCGTAAACTCTGTTCGCTCACTTTTCCAACTTTGTCGATTCTTGGGCTCATGAGAAGCGAATGAAAGTAAGCGGGTAAAAGTGTAAAGGAAATGAGGGAAAAAATTACTTGCGATTGCGTTTCTTCTATAAAACGATCCTTCTCAGCGGGTTGGTACGTCTTTTCTAGTTATTTTATGCAGAAACTTTTCGGCTAACTAACCAAGTTCGTAGACGTAAGGAGACTGTTTCCCTTATAACGCAGCCGCGGTATATGGTAATCCACTATTTATGAGACATTTTAATGCACACAAGCAATGAAAATTATGGAACATACTCAAAGATAAAAGGAGATGTACGCTGAACAGACAGAAATCATGGGGTACCTGCCTAGCAACGAGTATGCCCACTTTTCACCCGGATAAGGGCAGTCACACGACGAGGCATTGAGTCCACTAGTTTAAAAACGCGTTTCACAGGCATTTCCATCCATGCTTGCTACACCGCTGTCCATAATTCCGTCGGATTCCTGGGTGGAGGCTCAACAGCTCGAACGGGCCTTTCCACAGCATCCCAAAGATGTTCCACAGGATTCTTGAACGGGGAGGCCATTCCATGGTGGTAAAATCTGCGGAATGCTCTTCGAACCATGTTTAGTCACTACGGCTATGTTGGGAGGCGCATTGTCCTGCTGGAAGAATTCATTGCCCTGTAGGTACACGACGACAATGAAGGGCTGTAGATGGTTTGCAAGAATGAACATGCAACCTGCACCGTTCAGAGATGCGTCTAGACGTACCATAGATCCCAACATGTGCCAGTTGAACACGCCCCAGACCATTACCGACCGTCCACCTGCCTGAACAGCTCCTTGTTGATATGAGTGCATAGCTTCGTGCGGTTTCTGCCAGATACGCACCCTCCCGACCGCTCGAAATAACTGGAAACAGGACTCATCGGACCAGGAGACCCGTCTTCAATCATTTAAGGTCAAGTGCCGATGTTCTTTTCCCCCAGTTGAGGCGTAGAGTTCTGTGTCTTCTTGTTAGCAATTGAACCTTGGTGGGTCGGCGGCTCCCATAACCTATTGCGGCAAATGATCACCAGCTGTTCTTTGTGGGGACGTTTCTGGCACCTCTCGTTGAAGTCTGCGGTGATTTGTGCCACTGTCGTTCTTCGATTGGCTGAAACAATGCGAAACAGACGTGGACGACAACGTTCATCCACCATCTTTCTCCGCCCACAGCGCTGTCCAAGATGAGATGTTATTCCGGAAATGGCGTATTCCCGATACACTCTTGATATTGTCGAATGGGGATAGTGCAAATTCTGTACCAGTGACCCTTGCGTCGGTCACTCACTGTCATCCTTCTTTCGAAGTAGGTTAACTCACGGCGTTTTTCCACACTGACATCGAATTACCGTCTGCGTAATGCTGTATACACCTATATACCTGCCAAGCGGTGGGTTCGTCCCCTATCGAGAGGGGTAACAGCGTCGCGTTGCCCAGGAACCAGGTGTTCCATGAATTCTGTCCTTTCGGTGTATATTCGCGGCGTTTAGTCAATCCTTAGGTACTCTCGTGGGTAGCACAGTTGGTAGGATCGCCGTTCTCCCAACACAGGGTGGAAAAGACCTGAGTTCGAGTCCCGTCGATGAAGGGCGGAATTTTTTGGGGCCTTTTTCATAACATGGTTGAGTTTTGCGGGGGAGGGGTCTCAGGCAAGATTAGCATGGTTTTTTATCCCGGAAATTCGCAGAAAACAGAAATTCGACCTCAGAACACCCACAATTTACAGGCAGTATACACGGAACAATATGGCCTTAGTTGCTGATGCTCCTAAACAATTGACTAATAATTCTCTTCTTTCCTTCTTAAAGAATGCCCGCTGATTATCCAAATATTACTGAGGAATCGCTTGTCGTTGTAAGAAACGAACTGCTCTCATTCACCTTACTGAATGCATCATTATAAGCTAAGTTGCGTGATAGCAAGAGACACGAGATCACTGTGTTTCTGTTTGGGATGAGATTACTGTACTGTTATTCAAAAGCGGAAATGAAGTCTACCGACCCCATTAGGTCTTTGGTTAAATTTGAGTTATTGTTGAAATATTTCAAGTGAAGTAAACCGATCTATTTACAACTCATGTGGCTGGCGTCATCTGCCAGTAACTTGATCGGGTCGGATAATTGACATTCCATTGTACATATATTTTTTCCATGACAACTGATGGCTTAGTTTACGTCTAGCACCATCTGCTGGACGCATTTCCTTCGAAAATATTATAAATGAACCACTCGAAAGAAACAAACTAAATATTTAAATACATTTTGTGTTTATGTCCGCAAACATAATTTCTGTAACATTCTTTGGGACCAATTGTCATAGAGAGAAGAGCAATGTGTCATAAGGTACACCATATTGCCAGACCTAACCAAACATCTGCATTTTCCCAGAATCGTTTATTGATACAAATTACAGAGCATTCAAGGGCCTGGTGGAGTCCAAAAGTCTCTGAAAGCTTCCACGTCCAACAGAACATGCATAAGCGATAGAAAAAACTCAGGCTCACCCTCGGACAGAACTGCCTTCTCCCTAGCTAGGGCGCTTTTTATTAGGAACAAGAGGGAGGCAATAAAACTTCACTTAGAGGCTACCTTAAATAACGGGAAGCCCTTCCATAAAAGCAAATCAGAGGACGCCATTGACTCACTCAATCTGAGCAGTTGGCTCGACCATATCGCTAGGTTCTCCGCTCAGCCAGAATCCACTACACCAGTGGAATTCCCAATCAATCCGATTTCAACAGACCCCTTAAATTCAGTTCAACTTATCAAATATAATTGATGCAATAAATAGTTTAGCACCTACGGCCGCATCCGGCGCCGACGGGATTCCTCAGTTTATGCTGAAATGCCTGAGTACGTTTATTGTTGATTCCATTCTGTCGTTATTCAACAAAATCCTTCGTCAAAAATTCTTCTCTCCTCTGTGGCATGTCCACCTAGTAAGACCGCTGCCAAAAATACGCTCTGCTTCTCAGCCCTGTCACTTCCGTCCTATTTCTTCTGCATCGAGCCTATTAAAGATATTTGAGAAATCTCTTTTGAAAACGTTAACCACCCAAATAATGCCACATCAGCCACAGCAGATCCACTATGCCACCCGGTCAAGATCTACCGCTACAAATTTAGGCACCACCACTACCAAGATTCTCGAGGCATTTGAGCACGGTTCGGAAATCACCGTTACTTATATCGACGTCCAGGCAGCATTTGATTCCATATCCGTTCACCCGTTGGCAAGGCTACTAAGTGAGTATTACCTCATTGGAGGAGACGTGCTCTGGTTCATTCAGTCAATGCTTGAGAACAGGACCATTATTGTTCGCGATGGCAATCTGCGCTACACCAGGACTATTACAGCTGGAGTCCCACAAAGCGGGGTCCTCTCTGGTATCTTGTTCTCAGTTGTTCTTCTGCCTTTCGTGACGGGCCGAAATGATATGATCACCTTCGCTGATGATATAAAGCTGTTCGCTGCTTATCAACCCTGGAGACACTGCTGACTACACAAATACCTTAATCGTACAGAAAATCCAGAACCTCGAGGCCTTCCTCTCCGGTTTCGGCCTTCACATCAATCCTGAGAAGTCGGAACAGTTGACTTTCTCGCTCAAACGCAACCCAACAATGGTGCAACCCAATATAAGAGGATCTGTGATTTCTGCTGTTCAGCAACACACTGATCTGGGCGTTATTTTTGACCAGAAGCGCTCCTTTCTACCACATATAGACCATCTGAAAATAAAGTTCTGTCGACTCCGGTGGATGCTTAAGCAACAACTTATGCATGTCCATGACCAGACCTTTGGGTGCAGATATATTAAGACATGTGTCTGGGAGTCTCTGTAGCCAGATGGGCGGGAGCAGCAGTGCGTAGCACACGCTTCTCGATTAGACCTTGGTTCGAAGTGACCACCAAATACGGAGGATGTGGAAAGGTCAGGGAATGACCACCGCATATCCCTGGAGCAATATGGCCTTAGTTGCTAATGCTCCTAACAAGGACAATAATAACAACATCTGTCCGGTCATACTTTATGGCGCAGAAGTCTGGACCTGAACTGCCACAACGCATCTGAGACGGATTTTTGCGGGCGAATTTTGGCTATTGAAGTGGGCCACATGGAAATTTCGTCTTCCCCCTGCAACAAGGACCACCCAGATGGTGGCAGCTCTAAACATCAGATGTCTTCCTGCCATTATCCATGAGAGAAGACTCGCCTTTGTTGTAAAAATGATGGTTGGCATTAGTTCGGAACCAGACTTCTGGGCTAACTGCGGATGGAGAATCCCAGTACCAAGCCTTCGGGCCAATCCGGTCCTTCAGGCCACCCCGAACCGGTTAAAGTTGTCCGATCGGTTCTTACCTGTGCAAATGCTGCAGTTCATACACTCCTTGGATGGCGACCTCTATAAGTTCGCATTGGATAAAAAATATAGGCAGAACTTACTCCATCGACTTCCTTCTCAGGACCACGTCACAGGACATTAGAACCTGCTCCCAAGGACCTGTACATCACTACCATGGATCCATCATCACAGTGTTCCAACTTTCTGCGCCTGCTCAGATAACTCCAGCAGTGTAAAGGGACTGCTCCCTGGAGAATAATTTAACTTGATAACATGCTGTTGTGTAAATATTTTCATATGTAAATTTTAAAATTTTTTTCCAATGTTTAAACCTACACTTGTGTAATTAGCAATAATATTGTTTTTTTTTCTCCTATCTCATCCTTGTTTATTACATTGTATTCACCTTTACTGTAAACCCCTGGCTTCTGGCCATGAATTGTATTCTGTACGGCGTGTGCCTTTTGTATGCAATACAGAGTTCTTCTTCTTCTTCTTAAATTTAATAACACGTCGGAAATATTAGGCCCTAATTACACATTGCATCCTTGTCAGCTGAATCCATTTTGAATGAAAAGAAGTTGTATTTTGGTCCATTCTTCCTTGAAGATGGCGGTTAATTCAGCTACTGATTGAGGGCGTTTTTGCCTGGACCAAACCATCGTTCTGGTTCATCGCAATGGAAGTCACTACAGGCTGTCCAGTATGATGTAGTACATTGTCATGCTGAAAAAAAAAAGGGTTCTCCCCATATTGTTGCCAGAAGAGCGGGATTGTCAGAACTTCAGTGCACCCCATGGTACATTGACTCGCGTGAGCTCAGTTTCTATTCTTTGAGCTGAGCTCAGTTTTCTATCTTTGCTGAAACGTGGATGGGGTATGTTTAATTTTTCCCAAACCCGAGAGGTGTTAGGATGCTTGTGGCAACATAAGGGAAGTAAGCAAACCTTTAGCCATAATTATAAGAGCATCCTTGGACTCAGGGGAAGTCCCCACGGACTGCAGATGTGCAAATGCTCCAGTTCACAAAGAAGGATCTAAGTGTGACATGAGTAATTACAGACCATTTAGTTTAATTTCTGTTCCAAGGAAAATAATGGAGTCACTGGTTAAAGATGCATTGCAGAATCATCTAAACAAGACTGCAATAATAGTTAAGACACAGCATGGGTTTGTTAAGGGGAGTCTTGTCTGACAAATTTTATTGGATATTATGATGTGGTTACAAAGGAACTGGATGCAAAAAAAAATAATTTTGATATCATATACTTGGATTTAAGGAAAGCTTTTGATACTGTTGCACATGGAAGACTACTGTACAAATCAGAGCAGTATGACATTAAGGGCAAGTTACTGCAATGGATGAAGGGATGGTTGAGTGGGAGACGGCAGAGAGTGGTAATCAATGGACACTATTCTTCGTGGACAAATGTTATTAGTGGAATCCCATAGGGTTCGGTGTTGGGTTCACTGTTGTTTTGTATTTTTATCAATGATATTCATGAAAGTATATCAGGCTTAGTGTAGAAGTTTGCAGATGATACAAAGGTTGGCAGGGACAGTAATGGCAGTGTGCTATTGCAACAGGATCTAAAAAATTTGGGAAGATGGGCTGAGGAGTGACAACTGAAGTTTAACATTGACAAATGCAAAGTACTGCATATAGGTAGAAGTAGCCCCAGAGAAACGTACCAACTGTGCGGTACCAACTTAGGGTGGTAGAAAATTAAAAAAATCTGGGAGACCTGAAGTCAGATATGAAGTTTTCTGAGCAATGCAGACAGGCTGCCAGAGCAGGTCATGGGGTTTTGTTAATGATATACAGGAATTTTTTCTAGTAGGGAAAAGAAGATGATTATCCCTTTGTATAAGGCAATGGTCAGTCCACGCCTTGAGTACTACGTACCGGTCTGAAGGCTTAATTTTTTTTGTGGAAGGAGGTGGAGCTGCTGGAACGAGTACAGAGAAGGAGAACGAGGTTGGTGAGAGGAACAAAGGGGTGCTCTTAACAAGAAAGGCTTAAGTTCTGCAAATTGAAGCGGTAGGAAACTAGGTACTTGCGAGGTGATCTGATTGAGGTGTATAAGGCCTTGAATGGATTGAGCAAGCTCAATGCTAATGGGATTCTCTTGCTCAGATTACTCACTTGAGGGGGCATAAATTCAAAATGAGGAAAGACAGTTGTAGAATAGATGTGCTGAACTTTGCCATTAGCCAGCGGGTGGTTAATTGGTGGAACAAACTTCCATCTGTCGTTGTGGAAGTTGATAGCTTAAATAAATTCAAGGAGGAACTGGACAAACTTTACGAGGGAAATGGCTGTGTGAATTTTTTCTCCATTTGGCTGATGCTACATTAACTGATACGTTTGCTTTCTTGCATCACATACCTCCATTACTATTAGTTTGTAAGCAACTGGGTAAATTAATATTTCAATTTTCGTTGAGGTAAATTCATTTTTGGTCATTTCGAAAGAATTAGTTTATAGCCACTTCGAAAGAGGACCTAGCAGGCCTTGAAAGAAGCATATGACTTTTATGGTCTCCTAAAACATCTGAGTACTGGGCAATGAACTAGCAGAGCTATTAGGTGAAAGAGCTGACTCCTCTTCACCACAGAAATATAAATATTAGTCTATCTTAAATTTTGCTGGTGGTGTTTCTAATAATGGACGAAAGAGAAAATATTATACGGTACAGTGATTGGAATAAATAATCATTCATAATCCGAGCAGGATTTATCTCTTTTGCTGATGGCTGAACACTGATTTGAAACATGAACCGGAAATACAGCGAAAAATGCGAAAGACCGAAAACATCGTCTGTTAAGTACCCCCAAGAACAACGTTGAACAGAAACACACAAATTAGACTGTCCCCCCTAACCGTACCAACAATCGGTTGTGCCGTGATTGCTGCTCACCCAACTAGTGCTGACACTGAAGGGGGTCAAAGGTTGCATACCGTAGGCTACGAATGAGTAGGCGACCTGTGACCTCTCGCAAACAAACGGACGAGGCCCGCTTTCCTCCGTATCATTTACCGCAGTACGATATGGCTTCTCATTAAGTCACCTTCTCCCCGCCGTCCCTCATCCCCTCCCTTTCTGTGTTGTACTTTCAGCGATACTTAAGTCAGTCGCATTCTGTTGCTTGGCCCTCTCTCGATCTCCGCCTTACGTAATTAGCGGGTCAACACCGGGGTGTTGCTCGTGTCTGAAGACGGACATTCCCCCCTAGTTTGCCGAAACAAACAGAGGAACGCCAGGGGTCGCCATCATATAAATCCTTCCTGTGATTTGTGTACATCGTCGAGCGAAGAAAGATCCGGTTATTCCTCGGTGGTGCTTGGGACCACGAGACAAATCAAATACGGCTTTAAGATTTGACCCGCACGCCGAGCTAATATTTGAATATGCTAACGAAAGTCAAGCCGCTTCCTTAATTGAAAGAAGGGGAGGAGGAGGAGGGGTCTGATGCCCTGGTACGAAGTCCTTTCAGATCGGAGATTAAAAAAATCTAAGCTCGGGTGAATTGCATTCGCTTGTAATGAAATTGAAACGAGGGATCCCCCTAATCTTTATCGAACTGGCCTTGGCACAAGAACAACTCCAACAGTTTTGCTGATTACATTCCAAATCACATTCCGGTGTGAAAAATAAGAAGGAGACGTTTTCCCACGCAATATTCGTTGTTGGAAATGCGCAAAAGGGCTTAGCTCTGAGACACGAATATCTTTACTCTTTCCTTCCTGGAGATTAGCAAATGAGCATGCGCAGGAAGACGAACTAATTCTCGCTAAGATCACGCTGCCTAAACACATTACTGGTTGGGACGTGACAATGCGATCTGGCAACTACTTTGGCATTTCGTTGCCATGGCTACCGGGAAGACTGTAGGAAGCAATCTGCGAGGGATATAACGCACGGATTAAGCGGGATTTCTTCTCCGTATGGAGACATCTCCCCCCCATGCACCTTTGCTCCATCCTCATCCAGATTTGGAGAAGTGCAGAGAGCCCTCCTGAGCGTATCTGGGGTGCGTATATTGTCAGCTCTTATCTCCTGTGTTGGCCATCGTAGGAGACAATTGTTCGCCAGTAAATTACCGGTGGTACGTTGAGCAGATCGTGTTTGCGATATTCAGATAACCAAACTCATTATTTATAGACTGTCCAGGATATCTGGCTATTCAGCCGCGAGTGGTATTTATTTATTACTGAAATTAATTTGCTCGCTTTACATTGGAATTCCAAATGAATCTTTCGCACCATTATCTTGGCTCCATTTGCTATTCAAAGCAGTACATCGGTGGAGGACCGCAGAGTCCACTTAAAGATAACACGCTGTGCCAGAAGAGATGCAAAGTGCGCCTTCGGTGCTTATCTGTTCTAGCGATTTATTTGCATACACTCCCTTTCAAAAAGTAATAGACCATCCTTCATCAAAGATTTCTGATTTCATCAACTGTATCCCATTACCGAGATATTTTTCTTCTTTCTGAAAGTTTTACGGACACTACGTTATCAAACATATGACTAGATATTCACATCAGCGACTAAAGTACAACTTTAGTATGATGTATGGCAAGACTTTCAGTAAAGTAACAGCGAAATACACTAAGTGGACAGAAATCATGGGATACCTACCTACTAACGGGTAGGTCCACATTTCACCTGGATAAGGGCAGTCGCACGGCGAGGCATTGAGTCCACTAGTTCACGAAAGCATTCCTCAGGTATTTCATCCAGGCTTGCTGCACAGCTGTTAATAATTCTGTCGCATTCCTGAGCGGAGGATCCAAAGATCGAACGGACCTTTTCACAGCATCCCAAAATATCTCCACAGGGTTCTTGAACGGGGAGGCCATTTCATGGTGGTAAAATCTGCAGAATGCTCTTCGAACCATGTTCTAGCCACCACGCTTCTTTGCGAAGGCGCATTGTCCTGCTGGAAGAGTCCATTGCCTTGTGGGTGCACGATGACCTTAATGGGATGTAAATGGTCTGCAAAGATGGACACGTAACCTGGACCGTTCAGAAATGCGTCTAAACGTACCAGAGGTCTCAACATGTGCAGTTGAACACGCCCCAGACCATTACTGACCGTCCACCTGCCTGAACAGTTCCTTGTTGACATGCCGGGTGCATAGATTCGTGCGGTTTCTGCCAGATACGCACCTTCCTGTCCGCTCGAAATAACTGGAAACGTGACTTATCGGACCAGGAGACCCGTCTCCAATCATTCAAGGTCAAGTGCCGATGTTCTTTCGCCCAGTTTAGGCGTACAGTCCTGTGTCGTGGTGTTAGCAATAAGACTCTGGTGGGTCGGCTGCTCTCATAATCTATTGCGGCTAATGATCGCCTGATGGTCTTGGTGAAGACGTTTCTGGCTCCTCCCTCGTTGAAGTCGGCGGTGATTTGTGCCACTGTCGTTCTCCGGTTGGCTGAAACAATGCGAGACAGACGTAGACAACGTTCATCCGTCACCATTCTCTGTCCACGATGAGATGTTATTCCGGAAATGGCGTATTCCTGATACACTTCATACTGTCGAACGGGGACAGTGCAATTTCTGTACCACCTCCTCGATACAGTGACTATCTATCCCACTATTTATCTCCTCGGATCGCCAAAATGGCCGCCTTCTTACTCACACGTGCTGTTCATCGCTCCGTGAAAATGTGTCTGGATTATGCGTTTTAAGTTTAATATGGTAATCAAATTGTGTACTGAAGGATTTATCTACATCAGTGGATCACAGTGGTGAGATTTGTTTTCAGTTTTATTGGGTGAGATAGTGTATTTCAACTCGTTTTTGTTTCAACGCTGGCAACAATGTGTCAGCTCACCATGGCGGCATTGTTCTAGCATTGGAGAGAGTGGCATTCCACTTATTTCCCTGCCACCGCGGTTGAACTGCACTCTTGACTGGGGAGGGTGACCCCCTGTGTTATATATTGAATCACAATTTAACAGAAAGCTTTTGAGAACTAGAACCTGTAGTGTCTGCTAAGGAAAATATGTTTAATCTAAATTTTAAGCATTCGTATATTCCAGTTAATTAACAGTCGAAACCAACAGCAAGCTTAATGTTCATTCAACGCAGCCGAACCCAGTGATATTCTGCTTTAGGCAACACGTCATTTAAGCTCCTGGCAAGGTCAGGTGGCGACAGGGTTAGTGATTGTTTCTCCCCCACTCCCACCCACTGCTGCATACTTTCTCCTGTAGTCATCGAACGGAAGAAGTTCACTACCACTACTGAACAATGATTTCTAAATTTCTAATGTGCTTTCCCCACCACCCACCCCACGTGGAACCTAAAATGTTAAAGACGCGATTGATAACCATGCACCATAGACAGAAATAACACCACCGTTGTACCTGTTGACCCAAAACCTACTAAAGGTAGTCCCAGCTCCTTGGTGTTATCCCCCCCTCCTCAGTGACCTGCGGGGGTTAGCTGAAACTTTGACACGCCATATCTCGGCTTGGACTTGTGCTACGAACTTGTAGTCAACGCTATTTGCAATCTTGTGAATCACTTTCCACAACGATACGCATTACATTCGTTTATCTGGAATAGCTCGGTAATCCAAAGTTTGGTTCAAGATGCCACAAGAAACTGATAGCAACACAGCCCAAATAAACACTGCTCCGCAGGAAACAGCAGGCAGTACTCTATTGGAAACTGTGCAGCTTGAGTATACAGAGGAAACGAACTCCGCACCCAAGCGGAAAAATAATAAAAAACAGGTCGTCGAACAGAGCGACAGAGAGACAAGAAGCCAGCAAGGAACAAGAGGAAGTCAGAACATCCTCTACTCTCAAGCAGAAAATACCAACAATGTAAAGGAGGACGAAAATAGCGAGTCGCTAGATCCGACTCTCCCAGAGGGGACGGTACTGGAAAAAACCCTCGCTCTCAGAACAACGTTAGAGAACCTTCTGAAAGATACCAGCAACAGAATAACTACTGGACTTCGAGGAAAAATAGTGTCCATCTGGACAAAGCTGGAGACAGTCCTACTACAAACCAACCTAGAGTGCGAAACAGCTAAAGCGAAACTGGAGGCCTTCCAATCCGTGGGAGCAGACCAAATGCCACAGCGCGCTCCCTCGTATGCGCAAGCGCTGAGGACCCGACCGACTGCTGACCCAACTGCAACTGCGACTACAGCGATGAAACGCAGGACCCTCCTGCCAACACCACATTTGGTAATACTGCGCCCGACCTCCACAGACGAAAACAGTAGCAGCGAACAGGTCAAAAATCTAGTGGTCACAAAGTTGGCAGACGACTTCAGAGATACCAAAATAAAATCGGTAAGGAAGACCCGAAACGTAGGGATTATCATCGAGACTCAAACAAAAGAGGACGCAACAAAAATCCTACAAAATGAGAAGATTCAAACACTCGGACTTGAAGCCCTACACCCTAGACGCAAAGGACCTAGCATCAGAATATATAACCTCGACAATGATCTGACACCAACTGCTCTCCAGGAGGAACTGTATTACAGAAACCTCCAGCATGCACATCCAGAAGAAGAACTCGCCAACTTGATTATTCCCAAGTTCAAGACGAAAGCCAGAACAGGAAATGCTTACCACTGGGTCGTCGAGTTGTCACCAGCGGCCTGGGTCACGCTTAGCCAGACCGACAGAGTGTTTATAAACTGGGGCAGTCACCGCTTTAGGGAACACGTTGCTGTCCCTAAGTGTTTCAGATGTTGCCGGTTTGGGCATACCACTCATACCTGTGCCCAAACCCAACCCACTTGTGGCCACCGTGCAGAACGTGGCCACGACTTCAACACGTGTCCGAATAAAGACAAGCCGCCGACCTGTGTAAATTGCAAATTCCATAAACTACCAGCAGAGCACTCAGTTAGGGATAACGAATGTCCAGTGTACTGTAAAGCAAAGAGCACTTTCCAAATGAGACTAGATTATGGCCACACGCCCTAAATCCTATAACATCAACAGGGATAAATTCATACAACTGAACGCACAACGGTCCAAAATAGTAGCGGCGCAGCTCCCAAAGAAGGCGAACGAGGCAAATCTCGACATATTCCTCATCCAGGAGCCATATGCATATCGCAAGGAGGTCAGGTGTTACCCCCTGGCCTATAAGATAGTGCAGGATAACAGAGAAACACCCTGGGCCTGCATATTGATTCGGAATCCAAATATAACGGCAACAAAACTAACCAACTACTGCACATCCTGGGCTGCATGTGCCCATGTTATCACGCCCCTGGGTGAATTTTATGCGGTATCGCTATACTGTCACCCAGGTGAAGATATACTACCAGTAACCAGATATCTGAGGAGCCTCCAGACAGACTTCCCAAACAGTAAAATTGTCGTGGGAGCGGATGTGAATTGCAGGTCCCCAGCGTGGTTCAGCGAGACCATGGATAGACGTGGAGTACAGAACGGGCAACAACTTGAAGACTACTTAGCAAATAGTCCGTACACAGTCGTCAACCGGCCAAACAATCTGGCAACGTTCTCTAGTTCGATGGGGGAGGCCACAATCGATGTCTCTCTGGCTACCAGATCCCTCGCTGGCCACCTAACATCGTGGACCGTCCAAGAAAGCTGGACCACGTCGGACCACAGGGCCATCACGTTTGAGCTCCAGCGCTCCCTTAGTCGACACCAAGCAGTGAGGCAGGCACAGCCAAGATATGCCATAGAGAAGGCGGATTGGCCACTCTTCCAAGCCACACTGACCACAGCAGCCCAATCGTTGAACATCATTGGACTCAGCCCGGATCAGCATCAGATGACGGTCGCTGGTCTCATCACTGAAGCTGCCAACACCTCTATCAAAAAGAAAAACCCAACCCCGGGGGCTGTACCCTGGTGGTCTCCAGAGCTACAGAGGCTTAGGCAGGAGGTGCACAGGAGAAGGAAACTCTTCCAGCGGGCAAGGCGCTCCCAGCCGGCAGCGGAAGTGGAGGCACTGAGACAGAACTTCCGAGATGCAAAGAACCTATACACGGCAACCATTCGCCAGCGTAAGATGCGCAGTTGGGAACACCTTGTTTCTACCACTGGGAATGATAACCCCTGGGGTGTGGTATACAGAGTAACCACAAACAAACTCCCCAGGGGTGAGACCATACCAGCGACGAGGACACGGCAGGATACTTATACCCGGACCTGGCAAGAAACAATTATTAACATCATGGATACCATGTTTCAAGACCATCTTGCCCCCTCTACCCCAGAGCAGATAACCCTCTGTGCAGACAATGAAACCTACTACACGACTGCAACAGAAGAACCTTTCACCAAACTTGAACTGGAAACAGCTGCCATGAGGATTAGAAACAAGAAGTCTCCTGGTTCTGATCTTTTGGAGCCAGAGATTGTCAAGAAAGCCGTCGAAACCATTCCAGAGGTGCTTCTTAATCTATACAACCACTGCCTCAAAGAAGGCCTGTTCCCCCAGGCCTGGAAAACTGCAAACTTGCGCCTCATTCCCAAAAGTCCCAACAAACAACTGGACCTTCCGGGGTCATACAGACCCATAGCACTGTTATCAGTCCTCTTTGAGCACTTATTAAGAAACAGAATAGGGATCCACTACACTGCGGCCGGCTTGCAGTCACCCCGACAATATGGATTTAGGAAGGGATGCTCAACCTTGGATGTCCTGGAAAATATTACAAATGCTGCAACTACCTCAGATCAGAAATACTTTCTGGTCATAGCAATAGACTTTGCTGGGGCGTTTGACACTTTATGGTGGCCAAGCGTCCTGGCCCGACTCCGGAAAGCCAACCTACCATCAAATCTGTATCAAGTCATCAAATCCTACCTGTCGAATAGGTTCGTGACAGTCAGAGCACCATATTGTTCAGTAACAAGAGAAGTATTCAGAGGATGCCCACAGGGCTCAATCCTGGGCCCACTCCTATGGAACTTGGTTCTAGATGGCTTTTTGAACCTGGAACTCGGCGATGTCGTTCCCCTAGCCTATGCGGATGATGTGGTTCTGATGCTGCCTGGGGGATCTAGGGCGCAACTGGAGAACACCGCCAACAGAGCAATAGAAACTCTAGAGGACTGGGCTAACAACAATAACTTGAAGATCTCATCCTCGAAGACAAGATCTATATTATTAAAAGGAGCCCTAGACACCAGACGACCCCCTCAAATCAAGATACAAGGTAACACAATCAAGCTTACCACCGAATTAAAGCACCTTGGAGTCGTACTAGACAAAAACCTGAGCTTTACACCACATATAGTGCACTTACGGAAGAAAATTAGAGGATACTCCGCACTTTTTGCGCGAATCACACGCAAGGAATGGGGCTTGAGGCGGAAAACCCTCAGCCTCTACTATAAAGCTGTTTTCCTGCCAGCGATTACATATGCTTCTGGAATATGGTATCACAAGGCTACCACTGCAGTGAACCGGAAAAAATTGGAGACTACACAGCGACACATACTCTTAACCATCTCGAGAGCATGTAACACTGTAAGTACCCACGCACTCCAGGCTCTAACGGGATCCCTCCCTCTGGACCTGGAGATTGTTAAGCATGGGCTACTCTATCAACTGACCAAAGGCAGAATGGCAACATGCCTCGACTACACCATAGATCTGTCAAATGATCCCAAAGTAGAAAGGAGCCGTCTCTCCGCTTACCTCCAACAAACTTGGCAGGCCCGCTGGGAGACCTCCAGCAAAGGTGCAGTAACTAGAAGATTACGGAGGTTAAGCTGTGTTCTAGTAATGAACCTGCAATAGAGGTCCTCATATAGTGGGCATCTGTACATTAGGTGCTCCCACGTTTCACGTTCACCACAGAGGCAGAACGGTGTATCACTCAGTCCAAATCCTTGTAGTTTGTCTCTAATGGCCCCGTGTCCCGTCAGCAGGTAGGTGGTGTAGAGTCCTGGTGAGAGCCACGGTGGATAATTCGGGTATACCAGCCGTATGTTGGGTAGAAGACCTCGCCATAACTGAAGTTGACACATACAAGGCATTCGCGCAGCTGGCCCAGGACCTCTTCACAAGGAGAAGGACGCTCCCACAGCCTCAACCACTGCAGTAAACAACCATGCCGTGCAGGCCAGCAGAATGTCTACACAACCACGGAAACCTTCCCAGATACTACCATGAAAGGGCTCAGAGAAATGATTGCAGCACATTGCTGCCACCTAGCCATATGGCGATCTGGGCTGGCAACCTTGACCAGCCTGCTTTCACTCCTATTCCTTGGCAGGGGGGGAGATGGCTCGCTGTCTTCTCCTCCTCCTGCCATCCCCCTTTCCCTCTGGTGGGGCATGGGCATGCCCCACTGACTGCAGGGGCCATCTACCCTATCGGCCCCTTACTTCTCTTTCTTCCCCCCAGCCTTCAGTCTCCCTACCCTTCTCTTTGACTATTCACCGCGAAAGCCCCACGCATCCAAATTTAAATTAGCACCAAAATTATTGCCCGCCCCATTAGGCCTCTAGAACTTGTCATTTTAGTGTACAATCCCATGGTAATTTCGGGGAACAAACCCCACATACTAACTTAATAGCGATTTTGCAATTATACCACCGCGATTATCTATCTTTTTTTTTTTTTTTTTTTTTTTCTATAGGACCCAGCCGCTGAAATCCCAGGAAATTAGGCGGCGGGACCTGCCAGAGTATAATAAATTTCAAGGTACACCTGGCCAGCCTCCTCGTTGGCATAGTACGGACAACGTCGGGTCTCATCAGGGGCTCGACGGCCAATAGGCCAGAAGAACAATGGGCACAACATACTACACAACACATGATCCACACACTTTTAAATCTCTGGTCTTGACAGAGTACTGTCCCTCGATACAGCGAACACTCGCGGAGATGGGAGAAATTCCTGGTGCCGTTTGACCCTCAACATACTTTGTACTTTGTATTTATCTCCTCGATAGATAGTGGGTGCGTCGGGCACCCACTACCGTCCCTCTTTCAAAGTCGGTTAATTCACGACGTTTATCCATACTGACATCGAATTACCATCTACTAGCGAGAAGGGTGACAGCCCCGCGTTGCCCAAGGAACAAGGTGTCCCATTAAATCTGTCCTTTCAGTGTAGTTGCACATTTCACTCGTTATTATCGTAGAATTTTCCTAAATATATCAAACAAAATATTAATACGATTAATTAAAGACGTAAGTACTGACAAGGGTAAAGGGAAAGGTTTTTGCTTTCGTAAGGGTGACTAGAGAGGTCTCAGGCAGTTTTCAAATTGTGTGCAGTGGGACCAACTGGCGATTTTAGCAACACCAAATTCTAAACGGGAAGGGGAAGTAATCAAAAAAGCTACTACGCTGTTCAAACCAAGAAAGAAATACTGTTCAAAGCTTAGACCTAAATGGATGTCAGATGAACTATTGAGACACGTGGCACAGAAGAAAAGTGCATCGGATGCATATAAATTATCAGATGATATAGAAGTCTATGGTAGATATAATTTATATTTACCATAGAATTTGGCGAAGGATGCAAAGAGAAACACCAAGGACTTCTTTACTTATGTAAACACTAGAAGGAAGGGGTTGAATCACTTTGGACCACTTGATGTCAATGGGCAACCGTTGATGACCCTGCTCGGGTTGCGGACAAATTGAATAGGTATTTCGCATCTACATTCACGCATGTGGAGTTCTTAAGGGAAGGGGATGCCAGAAGTTTATCAAACTCTAACAAGGAACTAAATGACTTTGTTATAACTGAAAGGAAAGGGAGAAATTGTTGAGAATGGACATAAATAAAGACACGTGTGGCTGACGGAATCTATCCGGTTATATTAAGGGAGGCAGCAAAGGAGGTAATCAAATCGTTAGCCTTAATTATGAGAGCATCCTTGGATTCAGGTGAGGCCCTATGAACTAGAGAAGTGCGAACATATCTACAATTCATAAAGGGGGGATCAAAAGGCGATATGAGTAATTACAGACCTGTTAGTTTAACGTCTGTTCAAGGAAAATAATGGAATCACTCGTCAAATTAGTAATGCACGACCATTTGGACAGGCAATTTGTACTGCAATCACAGCATGGATTTGTCAAAGGGGGGGGGGGGGGTCTTGTCTAGCCAATCTGATAGGCTGCTGTGATACAGTGACCAAGGAACTGGATGCAAAAAAATAATTTTTACATCATATACTTGGATTTCAGGATGGCTATTGATACTGTTGCACATAAAAAACTGCTATTCAAACTGGAGCAATGGGGCATTAAGGACAAGTTACTGCTATGGATAAAGGGATGGTTAAGTGGAAGAAAGCAGAGAGTGGTTATCAATGGGCGCTGCTCTTCGTGGACTAATGTCAGCTTCTTAACCAAACGCATCGTGGTCTGCTTTACTCCCAACCCGGAAACCACATTCTTGCTGACCGGAAACGGCCCCATTAAAGCCTGCCTAAAACATTTTGGGATTGTTGAGGATGGCACTCGTTTCTGCGGCTAGAAGGAAGAATGGCCCATCGACTGCAGAACTGCGTGGCTTACCTTGACTCAGGCAACAGCTCCACCTTCAGACCAACCTTCCAGACTTTAATTCACTTGAGAGGTCCTTGAGGACCTTTTTAGTTTTAATTCAGGATCAGGAACCAAGGTCAATAATTGGGTGATTGGATTCTATCTTTGCCTTGATAGGTGTTTATTTCAGTGCGATAGGATTTTTCTAGGATTCGGCTGCTATAGGTTTCGGAAGTTCATTATCGTGAACAAATGTTTTCATTCTCTTGGCTATGGACACTCTGCACAGATGTGTTCTCACAAGACTGTTTCCTGTGGCCACTGTGCTAACAGTGGTCATGCTTTTGCTGAATGTCCCCATAATCAGGACTTTCCGCAGTGCATAAACTCTAAAAGGAGAAACAAAAATTTCAGGTACAGTAACTGTGCTGAGTACATTAGAGCAGTGGAATTAGTCAACAAACTACCATTAATGAATAGTACAATTTTTCTAAAATCAGCTACAGGTCAAAGTCAAATCCAGTAATCTTTAAAAGTTTTACAGATAAATGGTCAGAGACCCAGGGCAGTTGCTGATGAGATAAGGGTCGCTGCAATGGACTATAGGTTTGATTTGGTTTGTGTTCAAGAATCTTACTACTCTTTAAAAATTGGTGGACAGTCTTACAAATTAATGGGTTATCCGACTTCATGTAGGATTATTGTGATTCTCCACCCAAGCCAGCTATCGTTGTTTTCAACAATTATTTAGTTGTAACATCAATTACTGGAGTGTGTTCTTCCAACATTGCTTGTATTTCTGTGTCTTTACAAACATTTTCCTGTTATTTAGTGTCTTTATTTTGCCCCCCCCCCCCCGCATCTAGATAGAGTATGTACCAGATTTGCATCTGGCAGTCGACTTGACTGCCAGATGCACTCGACTTGACGAAAACACTGTAAAAAGACTTCTGTTCCTTGGTGGACTTCGGCTCTGAATTGAGATCTCGGATTCAATTGGCAAGGAAAATGTATCAAAGGAGTAGACATTTATCGGAGTTGGACATTCAGCACTTGAACGATGATTATCGGGATCTGCGTAAGCACTATCACAGAGCGATAGCTGACAGTAAGATTGCATGCTAGCGGAATCTTTTACAGAAGGTTGGAAATTCTGAACCCTGGGGTCTGATTTATAGGATTTCACGTAATAAAATGTTAAGTTGGGAAGTGTACAATACTGTGGCATGTGATGGTCGAGAAACTGATAATTGGCAGAATACAGTTGGTGTAATTGTCAGGAATCTCTTTCCTGAGGAATTTGCATAATTTGGGTTCTACTGATCGAACTAGGATTCACTTAGACAATCTTGAATATATAGGTTCTTCTGATATAAATCTTTTTTGTCTGGTGGAACTGGAAGCCGCAATTGCTAAGCTTAATATCAAAATGTTTATTGGAGAGCGTTTTTCTTCGTTTCTGTAAATTGGCTTTACTTAAGATTTTGTGTAAGCCCGGGAAGCCTAAAGCAGATCCACGTGCATACAGACCTATATCTCTTCTTGCAAATTTTGGTAAGTTATTTAAAAGTTTATTGGTTCCAAAGATTCCTCAAATGTTTGAAGATCATCATCTTAGTTCTGAGTACCAGTAAAAGGTCGTTCAATTGAATATACAATTTCAGGACTTTTAAATTACATAAGATCATCTCCATGTAAGTATGTCCTTACTATTTTTGTGGATTTCAAAGGAGCCTTTGACTTGGTCTGGTGGGAAAGTGTTCTTAGGTCTCTGCGTATGGCAAGTTGCAACAATTATATTTATCAAGTAATACTCTCGTATTTTCAGAAGAGAATTGTTAAGGTTTGTACTAATCATCTGACATACAGCAGAACTGTTACTAGAGTGTATCCTCAGGGTTCGGTCCTGGGACCTCTGTTTTGGAATGCTGTTTTGGATCAATGACTCAATCAACACAGCAGTGATCAATTCCTTAAAGTTGCATAAGCAGAGGACTTGGTGATTGGAGGGTCTGGAAGATCAAGATTAATTTTAGAACAACGTATTCAGCATGTATTAGATGATCTCTCAAGTTGGGATGGCTTGAATAAACTGAAGATCTCTTCAAAGAAAACTAATTTTATGGTTTTTATGAAAACCATTTTGAATACAATCGGCCTCATATGGTGCTGTTGGATGGCACACAGATTCCGCTTGTCCCTAAGGTTAAATATTTTGGACTAATTTTGGATGACAGGATTGAATTCTTGCAGTATGTGTCGCACATTAGTGGAAAAATCAGGAACCTTTACTTTTTCTGTAGTAGGAATTTCTCGAAGCCAATGGGGATTGAATAAAAGAACTTTATTTCTCTATTGCAAAACTATTTTTTCTATAAACTAAAATTACATCTAAATTGATGTCTTTACAGGGGTCTATGCTCCTGGTGATCCTTCTAGTCCCGAGAACAGTCTCTATAGTTACGTTACAAGCGACTGTGGGAGCTCTTCCTTTGGGCTTATTTGTTATTTATCGTGGAATTACACACAGATTAAGAAAAGGATTATGTAATAGTTTTATGGGCATTACTACTGATCTTACAAATAACGTCAAAGAGAAAAACTTCGTATCTGGAATCAACTAATTGTCATTTGACGAACGCATTGGAATTTAAATTAATTTGGTGCAATAAAAAGGAAATTTTTTCCTCAAGCAGACTCTGCGGCGTCTAAATCAATTCTACCATGGTTTTCTCCCACAATGTACACAACCTATCTGCTGACTGGACATGGTTCGCTTCGAATTAAGTTATTTCAACGGGGTTTGGAGCACGATCCCTTCTGTTCCTGTGGAGAGGAGTAGTGGTCGCACGTACTTTTTAGCTGTGGTCAATATAACGTGGAACGACAAACGCTTATGAATAGAGTTCCAGATCTTGCAGAAGATAATATGCTTATTCTGGTTGGCAGTTCTGCTAACTTTGAAGCATTTTAGAACTTTTCTCTGGCTGTCTTCTCAAAAAGTACTGTGCTCAGAGGTCTCATTTAGAACTGGTAGATGAAGACTGGTGATTGGCAGATGATTAACTCTGATTACTTCATTGATTCTGGAGTGTAGACTCGACTGTTTTCTCGTCTGGTCTACATCTCTATTGTAAATACCACTAGTGTTTTTGTTTTTTTTTTACTGTCTCCCTGGTATGGGCAACAGGGAGCGGGACTGCTGGTATTGCAGTACTTCGGCGGGTGCGGGATATAGAGCGCTGTAAGCGCTCAATAGAGATAATGGATCCAGGTCCGGCTCCTCGTGCCTAGGGACGGGCACTAGGAAGCAACTACCCTGGTGGCAAAGTGGCCTGACATACAACAGCGGAACACTCACTCAGACTTCCAAGTTTTTCTATACCATCTCAGGTTTAAAGGTGGAGATGGGTGACACTGCCTAGGAGCCACCCTATACATGAAAACACACACACACACACACACACACACACACACACACACACACACACACACACACACACACACACACACACCTTAAATTCACTTCATTCCCAGATTGCGAACAAGGAAGCTTTCAGCGCCTTCCTACAATTTTGTACAGTTCTCTTCAAGCGAAGACACCTTTCTGGGCACTGCATCCACTCCTACCATCCCACCGGCTCTGATTATCCCGCTCATCTGGGCTACGCCTGAACCCAGTCTTTTCCACTCAGTCGTGAAACCTCGAGGCTATTGCACTCTTTGGGGTAAGATTTTATCTCTGACGTCACTATGTTGGCGTGAGATTTCTCTGCGCAGTCCCTCTCTGTGCCTGCACCCTCCCTCTTTGGAGCAGGTGTGGCTTCTCTGTCGATCTCTCGGAGCTCACTACTGTTTCTATCTCTGTCGTCAATAACACTCTTGCTGTCCTTACTCACCCTTCTAAAGGGTGTTCTCCCACTAGCGGCTTCTGATTTCCAGCAAGACAATGGGACCCTCTGCGTGGTTCACACTATTTCTCAAAACTTTTTATCTCCTTCCCTCTATCCTTACTTCATTTCTTGGGTGCTTTCCCTCCTTCCTTGGCAGGAGAGGGAGATCCTGACAGGCGTCCCTCTGCTGACCTGTCCCCGCTGCTCGTGCTGGAATGCCCTTTCCTGGTAAGGGAGCTTTCCAATAACTAAGTGGCTAGATAAGCAACACGAACAACCCAACCTCACTATATTAACGATACTCTCATTGATGGATTTTGCTTCTTGACAGCGACAGATACATACACTGTGTCCGGCCCTGAGTGCCAAGCGAGTGATCATATTTTCAAAGTGATTTGAAAGCGTCTTTTCCTTAAGCGACAGATTATAGAGATTGTTAAAACCCTTTCTTTATAGAGTTATTTAATTTTGGCTGTTTCTAAATAAAGAAGTAAGCTTCGTATCAAGAAAGGAAAGACACCTATATATATATATATATATATATATATATATATATATATATATATAACCAATTTCTAATACACTAACCACTAATCTCTTATCGCTTGGTCACTAGTGGCACCGCTGCTGCCTCCACGTGGCGGGGCTGGTAATCTGAGTATAAGTCAATACTCAGGGCGAAAAGAAGCAATTATGGATCCATTAATATCACCGACTGTAGAGACTACGTGCTCGCATGAACTTGAGTCTTCTCAAGCAAAAAGAATCAAAAAAGATGATTCTTCACATGACCTGCCTGCTTTTCTAATTTTACAGTCGTTATCAACGAAACCTCTTAGTAGCTTATATCCATTTCTTGTTCAGAAAAGCACAGAGGCTGTAGCAGGTACTCCCAAAATTGTCAAACGACTTCGCTCAGCAGATCTTCTTATAGAAACTTCCAATCTCAGTCATTCTAGACAGCTGCTGAAGCAAACGAAATTTGGAGGTCTTCCCATTTCTGTAACCCCACACAGAACGTTAAACACCTCAAAAGGGGTAATTTCAGAAATGGACCTCCTTAATGTTCTTTATGAAGAAATTGCTGAAGAACTTAAGGCACAACGCGTTATCAGTGCCAAAAGAATAATGACTAAACAGGATGGCGTCCTTACACCTACCAGAAATGTTATTCTTACATTCAACACACCGAATCTTCCTGCATCGGTTAAAGCTGGCTACCTTTCCTGTAAGATCCATCTATATATTCCAAATCCACTCAGATGTTTTAAATGCCAGAAGTATGGTCATTCTCAAACAGCATGTCAAGGTAAGGCATTTGCCCCATGTGTGGTTCATCAGACCACTCACAAACTGAATGTACAGCAGCAGCGCCAAAGTGTCCCAACTGCCAGGGTGCTCACCCTGCATATTCCAGGACTTGCGAATCATAGAAAACGGGAAAGAAAATGCTGAAATACAAAGTAGAGAAAAATGTCTCATACCAAGAAGCAAGAAAACAGATATTACACGTGATGCCACCCAAATCTTATTCTGATGCAGTCAAAAACACTAAAGAGTCCTCAACACAGACCACTGTTACAATTCCTCCTAAATATCTCTTTCGCAATGGGCCAAATCTTTCCTCACAAATGATGAGATATTGACAGCAACAAAGAGGAAGAATACGTCAAATTCTGCTAATAGAAAGCCAACCAAGCAGCACCAAGACAATGCCTCCAAATCAGGAACTTCAACAAAGGAAAATAATGAAAATCCTACCCAGAATAAAAGAACTGACCGAAGTATGGAAATTGACGAGAAGTTGGATAAAGACGATTCAGTTCTCCTACTACATGCAGAAGATGAGATGGATATTGTTCGTCCAGCATTTTAAAAACGAGAGAAATATAAACAGGACCGAGGGAAAACAAAGCGGTCAGAACAATCCACCTAACCTAAAATCAAATAATGCAAAAAATCATTCAATGGAATTGTAGAGGACTAAGAAGCAATCTAGATGAATTAAAATATTTAATGCACCCGCACGATCCTGCAAGCATTTGTCTACAGGAAACATACTTATCATCAAGTTATACTCCACACTTCTCAAGATATACACTATACAGACGGGACAGATGTTCTTAATCTCCAGCAAGAGGAGGAGTAGCAATTCTAGTTCGTAGAAACGTACCATCCAAATCTATTCAGCTTTGCACCACTCTGGAAGCAGTAGCCCTTCGCATTGTTCTTGGCATTGCATTCACTATTGTCTCTATTTATATTCCACCAAATGTTTCGTGTTCCACTGCAGAACTTAATGTTTTACTAAACCAACTGCCCCAACCTGTATACCTTCTTGGTGATCTAAATGCTCATCATCCTTTGTGGGGTTCCACTAACATGAATCAGAGAGGGCGGATAATTGAAACCATACTTGACAACCATCACTTAACACTTCTGAATACTGGTGAACACACGTATATTCACCTGCCTACAGGATCAAGTTCCGCTCTTGACCTGTCCATATGTTCCCCATCTATTTATCCTAGCCTTGATTGGACAGTATTAACTGATCTTCACAACAGTGACCATTATCCTATAATTTGCAAAATAAAGACGGATACAAACTATGCCTCCAGCCAAAAAATTACGTGGAATTTTAACCGGGCGAACTGGGAAATGTTTTCTAAAATAATCCAATTTGATAGTCGCTTGATCCTCACTACATTTATTAATAATGCCACTAGACATATAGTACGAGAAATACTTAGAGCTGCTGCCAACGCAATACCAAAAGCAAACATTACTAAGCAAAGATATAATGGTTGGTGGACAAGAGATTGCTTTCTTGCTAAACGAAAGCAAAATAAAGCTTGGAACATTTTTCGCCGAAATGCTACAATGGAGAACCTAATCAATTATAAACGTCAGAAAGCTGAAGCACGCCGAATCCGAAGAAAAGCAAAACAGGATGTATGGATTCAATTCACTTCCACCATCTGCAGAAACACTGACCCCAGAATAATCTGGAAAAAGATCCGTATCCTCAGTGGAAAGTATCAACAAACATCGGTTCAAATCTTGTCTTGGAAAGGAATGGATATATCTTTTCCGATTGATATTGCTGAGGCATTAGCTGAAACATTTGCTACCACTTCATCCCCTGACTCTTATGAAGACTCATTTAAATGCACAAAAACGTCTATGGAGAAGTATAAGTACAAATTATAAATATTATAAAAATTTATAAAATTAACTTTAATACAAACCAATCGTATTTTTATAACCTTCCGTTCACTGTAACCGAACTCAATGAAGTTCTCCAGATTTCTCAACAGAGTTCTGCTGGACCAGATGGCATTTATTACATAATGCTTCGCCACCTTAACTCCAACTCAAAATTCACGCTATTAAAATTTTACAACAGAATCTTTGAAGAGAATGTTTGCCCTGATACATGGCATCAGTCGATAGTGGTACCCATAGCAAAACCTGGGAAAGATACAACCTTCCCTAATAGTAATCGTCCCATATCTTTGACCAGTTGTTTAGGAAAGATAATAGAAAAGTTGGTTCACAGGAGACTAGTCTGGATCATTGAAACTCAAGACGCTATAAAACCGCATCAATTTGGTTTCCGCCGTAACAGGTCTACAGCTGATGTCCATATTAAAGTAGAATCTCACGCTCGAAATGCTTTTGTTAAAAAACAACACATGGTAATGATAACTTTCGATATTACCAAAGCATTTGACACCACCTGGAGATATGGAATCCTCCAAGACTTAAACAATCTTGGACTGAAAGGTAACCTGCCTCTTTTCATTCTTTTTGCTTTAAGAACCAGTGGCATTACTCGAGATATCCCACCTTGTGGAAACTTATATGCAGAGGATCTCGCTATTTCATGTCAATCCTTAAGCATGGGTACCATTGAAAGACAACTACAATTAGCAATAACTAAAATTGAAACTTGGACAAAATGCAATGGCTATCGATTAACCGAAGGGAAAACTACAGCAATACACTTCTGTAAATTACGATCGCTTCATCCGGAACTTGTATTAAAACTGAAAGGCACTGAAATACCGATTACGGATTCGATAAGACTATTGGGTGTGATCTTAGACACCAAACTAAATTTTCACAAACATATAACCTACCTGCGAACTGTATGCCTCCTGAAATTAAACATCCTTCGTGCAGTATCCTCAACATCTTGGGGTGCTGACAGGCAGTCATTACTGAATTTATATCGTGCTCTAATCAGGTCACAATTAGATTATGGAGCTGTAGTATATGCTTCAGCTAAAAAGACCATCTTACGATCTCTGAACGCCATCCAACACAGTGCTCTTCGATCTTCTCTAGGTGCCTTCAGAACCTCACCAGGTCAGAGCTGGTACGTAGAAACACACGACCCTCCACTTTATCTTAGAAGACAAACCCTACTCTGCCAATACGCTGCCAAAATAAGAAGCCTTCCAACTCACCCCTGTTGGGTATACCTCAACCAACCTCTTTGGACAACACTCTATGAATTCAAACCCAATGAACCAAAGGCCTACTGGGATACATCTTTAAGAAATAACAGAGAAATAGAAAATTGACTTCAACAACATTGAAGAAAGTAAAAATATGCCTTTACCTCCATGGGATAAAGTTGATATAGACACTGATCTATACTTCACTCAGTGGTCAAAAAACACCATTCCATCATTTAACATCCAACAGCTACATGCCAATCATACTTTGGAACACACTGGCACATGTTGGTGCAGCAGCTGTTTTCCCTTCACATTTCCCCTCGACGTGGGCACCTGTACGTGGTGAGGGGACCTCCCAGTGACGCTGCTGGACTTCCAGACTAGCGTCACTGGGATCCAACGCCCACAGCCTAGGTTCCGGGCTTACATCAATGGAATCCGGCGTGTTTGCCGTGCGCTGCGACCCGTGGAAATTCGGAAAGGGGGATCCTGGTGGTTGAGGGGCCCAGCTTCAATACACCACTTTGGCCCCTGCTTCGACAAGACGGGTGGTCCTGGAAGGCCCGGCTAGGATCAATCGGCTAGTAGGTTCGCCTGCGAGGGTCAACCGTGTCAATGCCACGCCCCTACCCTCATGGTCCGAGGGACAGGATTCAGACTGGCGGCGGTGCGGGTATAGTGTCTGGGTAGCCCTGGCGTTCCACTCCCGAGCGCATTTATTGCATGCCGGGTAGTGGGCGTCCCTTTGGGCTCCGTGGTGGGTGGGGAGCCCGGGCACTGAACAACTTAAAAATTTCCATGAATCCTGATAAACTTACTTCTTCAGGGGCCCCAACCCGGTCCCTATCTGAAAACATAGACGGAGAGGCAGATATTATTGCAACAAAGAGGTAGCGAACCGAAACATCACCATCAGGGCCTGTCCCAAGATTTCTCATTATGCATTCCACCAATGAAAAACCGATTGGCAAAATGTCGCCCTTTTTTATTCAAAAAGGGTTAGACGGGTTAGCAGGTTCTCCCAAATCAGTTAAGAGGCTCCGTTCTGGAGACCTCTTAATTGAAACTAAAAATGACAGGCAATCGGAACATCTACTCCGAGTAACATCAATTGGAGGTATCCCTATAACAGTGACACCACACAGAACACTCAATTCATCTAGAGGTGTCATTTCGGAGTGGGACCTTCTCGACGTATACGAGGAGGAAATCTGCTCCGAATTAAAACCACAGGGAGTCATTGCCGTCAAGAGAATCACTGCGCGAAGGGATGGAAAAATTGTTAAAACCAGGAGCGTTATCCTGACTTTTAACACTCCTAAACCTCCTGATGAGATTAAAGCTGGATATATCAACTGTTCAGTGCGTCCATACATTCCGAACCCTTTACGGTGCTTTAAGTGCCAGAAGTATGGACATTCTCAAATGGCCTGCCGTGGAGTCCTTGCATGCGCTCGATGCGGTGCAAAGGACCACGAAACAACAGCATGTTCAGCCGCAAAACCCACCTGTATTAACTGTGAAGGCGAACACCCGGCCTATTCACGAGCATGCCAGAGGTGGAAAGAAGAGAAAGAAATTCAACGGCTGAAGACAGAGCTAAATATATCATACCAGGAGGCAAGGAAATCGGTCAAACCCCTGAATACCAACAGACCTACCTACGCCCAGAAGGTAGCAGGGAGATGTTCCGTCGGAACTCAGACGGACATGACCATTCCTCCAAAGGAGTCTTTCACTCCCATCGCGCGGTATCTATTAAGTTCTCAAAAACCCGCACAAAAGGACCAATCAGCTGCCACTCCTATATCGGTACCTCCTAACGCTCCACAAGTTCCAAAGGTAACTATTAAAGAAAAGAACAAAAAAGGGGAAGTACCACCTAGTACCCAAGAAAGGATGGATGTTGAGCAGAAGGAGGTACCCGAAGAGTCAGTCTTGGAACTCTTTGCGGAGGAGGAAATGGACACGGGACAGCGTCCATTCTTCCCCAAAAAAGACAAATCCAAGACAGATAAAAGTAAGCCCTCAGCACCTCGGAAGCCGCCTGATGGACCCACCAAGCCAAAATAATGGCTAAATTCCTACAATGGAATTGTCGTGGATTCCGGCGAAATATAGATGACATCAAGGCCCTCCTGCAAAAGCACGAGCCAGTTTGCTTTTGCTTGCAGGAGACATATCTCAAGGCAAATGACGATCCCACCATGCACAACATCACAGTTTTCCGAAAGGATAGAATTGCGGACGGCTCTGTACATGGGGGAGTGGCTATCCTTGTGGGTAACCATACCCCAGTGCAGCCCTTGCTAATTACAACCAGCATAGAGGCTGTTGCAATTCGCCTTTCAGTGGGATTCTTATTAACTGTATGCTCTATATATTTGCCACCTGGGACTGACATCTCCCAGGCAGACCTTGATGATCTTCTAACGCAGCTGCCTCCCCCTTTCTTACTTCTTGGGGATTTTAATGGACATAACACCCTGTGGGGTAGTGCTAACATCAATCGAAGGGGACGAGTCATAGAGCACATGCTCAATGACAATGACCTTTCCCTTCTAAATACTGGAACAAACACCTTTTTCCACATGCCTACCCGTACTTTTTCTGCCATTGATCTCTCTATCTGCTCCCCTTCTCTACTCCCTTCACTCACCTGGGAAGTGGAGGAGAATCCATACGGTAGTGATCACTTCCCCGTGATAACCTTCCTACACAGTGGGAGACCATGTCTTCCCTTCAGGCTACCACGGTGGAAGATTGATCAGGCTGACTGGACTGCCTTCCAACACCAGGCAAATTTTGATCTTAGTACAGTCAGTCAAGAGCCTATCAATGATGCAGTTAAGTACATCACAGAAAATATTGTCCAAGCAGCTGCTAATGCTGTCCCAAAAACATCAGCCCGGTTTCCACCATTTCCTAAACCTTGGTGGAATTCACAATGCACAACAGCAAAAAAGGCTCAAAACAAAGCGTGGGGGATATTTCGCCGATATCCTACCACGAACAACCTTATAGCCTTCAAACGTGCACGAGCCAAAGCACGTAACATCCGTCGTCAGAGTCAAAAGGAATCGTGGATCCGTTTTACATCATCTATTAACCAGTCTACCAACTCTAAGGTAGTCTGGGATAAAATCCGGAAAATGAAGGGAAAATATACATCCCACCCTTCTTCAATCCTAGATTATAATGGATGCGCTATTGCAGATCCAACTGCAATAGCTAATTCTCTTGGGGAAACATTCTCCAAGATCTCTGCAACATCTTCGTATTCCCCAGAGTTTCTGGTCCTGAAATATAAAATCGAAAAACAGGCACTTAGCTTTAAATATAAGAGTATTTATCCCTACAACGGGGATTTCACTATTTTGGAACTGAAAAGGGCCCTCGCTCTTTCCAAAGCAAGTGCCGTTGGACCAGATGGCATCCATTATGAAATGATTAAACATCTTTCATCAAAATCTATGGATTGTCTGCTCCTTCTGTATAACAGAATTTTTACTGAAGGGCAATTTCCGGACTCCTGGCGAAAGGCTATCGTTCTTGCCTTTCCTAAGCCAGGAAAGGATCCAAAAGTCACCACCAATTATCGTCCTATTGCTCTGACTAGCTGTCTGTGCAAAATCCTGGAGAGAATGGTTAATTCTCGTTTAATTTGGTATCTTGAATCAAACGACCTTCTCTCCAACATTCAGTGCGGCTTCCGAAGGAACCGGTCCACTTTGGACCATCTTATTAGAATGGAAGCATCCATCCGGGATGCTTTCCTAAAACGCGAACACTTGGTGTCGGTGTTCTTTGACTTGGAAAAAGCGTATGACACAACTTGGAGATTTGGCATTTTAAAAGATTTACATAATCTAGGCCTTAGAGGGCATCTCCCCTTTTTTATTCAAAACTTTCTCGCCAAACGATCGTTCCAAGTTCGGGTGGGATCCTCACTCTCTCGCTCCTTTAACCAAGAGGAGGGAGTACCACAAGGATCAGTATTAAGTGTCACGCTTTTTGCCATCAAAATAAATTCCATCACAGAACAACTTCCTCCAACTGTAAACAGTGCCCTCTATGTTGATGACTTTAGCATTTTTTGCCAGTCATGCCACATGAGGGTTATTGAAAGACAACTGCAGAAAGCCATCAATAGTCTGAATTCCTGGGCACTTGCTAATGGCTTCAGGTTCTCGCCGGAGAAGACCGTTTGCGTACACTTTTGTCGCAAGCGTAATCTTCATCCTGAACCTGAGTTAAGGCTCGGACAAAATGCTATTCCAGTAGCAGCGAACACAAAATTCTTGGGACTCATATTCGATAAAAAATTGACCTTTTTGGATCACATTCGCCAACTCCGCACAAAGTGCACAAGAGCCCTTAATATGCTCCGCTCGCTGTCCTCCTTATCCTGGGGTGCAGACCGATGCACCCTTTTACGACTTTACCGTGCACTTGTGCGATCCAAATTAGATTATGGGTCCCAAGTATATTCTTCAGCCAGAGACAGTGTACTTCGATGGCTGGATCCTGTCCATCATCAGGCTATACGTATTGCTACTGGAGCATTTCGAACATCTCCTGTCCAGAGTTTATACGTCGAAGCAAACGAACCACCGTTATCGTTTCGACGTAAGCAGTTGTCTTTAAAGTACGCTTTAAAACTGAAATCCCTGCCAGACCATCCTACGTGGCCCTTTGTTTTTGAGCCACGATGGGAAAACTTGTACAACACCCGTAAGACTGCCAATCGTCCTTTTGGTATTCGTGTCCAAGAGCTACTCAACGAACTCAATATCAAGGTAGACAAGGTTGCCCAAACATCCAAGCAACCCTTTCCACCCTGGCATGCTCGTGTCCCGGCATGCGACTTGTCGCTTAGAAACTGGAGAAAGTCGGACACTCCAACATGCTTCTACCTGCAGCTCCATTCAGCACACCGAACTGAATATTCCGACTTCGCGCCAGTCTACACAGACGGCTCGAAGTCGGAATCATATGTGGGATCTGCTGCTGTCTTCACAGACAGCACTATCTCAGAGCAGATTCCCTCTGAATGCAGCATATTTACTGCAGAGCTGCACGCTGTAGAGTTAGCCTTGGATCATATTAGTAAATGCCAATACCAACGGTTCATTTTATATTCCGACTCTCTTAGCATGTTACAGGCTGTAATATCTGTGAGGTATAATCCCCATCCAGTTCTGTCTAGCATTCAGCAGAAGATTCACGTTCTCCATGATCGTGAATATGACATCCGCTTCTGCTGGATTCCGAGCCACATTGGGATTAGGGGAAATGATTTGGCTGACGCCGCAGCCAAATCAGCAATTCCCAATAATAACCGTTGCCTGTTAGTCCCTTATACAGACTACAGGCAAATAATACATCAAAACATACATTCCCAATGGCAGGACTCGTGGAACAGACAGACTGCGAATAAATTATATTGTATAAAGCCTGTAATTGAACCGTGGCAGTCTTGTCTGCGCAGGAACCGTAAGGAGGAAGTTGTTCTAGCTCGTCTCCGCATCGGACACAGTCATCTTACACATTCTTTTCTGCTGAGGGCAGATGACTGTCCTATGTGCGAGCAATGCGACACCATTTTATCTATTAATCACATTTTAACCGTATGTCCACGTTTTAGACATGAACGTGATTTATACTTTACCGTTTTTAGTCATCTGGCTGAGCCTTATACACTCAGTCAGATTTTATCTGACAATGACCATGTGTCTGCTGTTTTTAGCTTTTTAAAATCAATAAACATTTTTACTGCCATATAAAATTTACATTTTATTGTGCTTTTCCATTGATTTATCTTTTATACTTTTGTTAATATTTATTTTGACATGGTGACCTAACTAGTTAGGTCACTGAAAGTTTAAATTTTTATTAATGACATGGTCTTGGCGCATTATAGCCCTAGTAGCTAATGCGCCAATAAAACCAAAACCAACCAACCAACCCTTCACATTTAGTTTCAAAGTCTTTTCCACTTGAGTACAGCATATTTTCTGCAGAATTATATGCCATCCAGTTTGCATTAAGTGAAATATGTCAGCAATCATCAATTTCTGTCCTAATACATTCTGATTTGCTCAGTGCTATCTCAGCCATACAGGGTAAACATCATTCATGTCATCCCATCCTACAAGAAATTAGCTTTCTAATTTAACTCTGTCAAAAAAAACATTCTGTAATAACTCTTTGCTGGATTCCAGGACACTCTGGAATAGAAAGCGATGAAAAAGCAGATAATGCAGCAAAGTCTGCTATAGAACGGCCAAAAAACTAGTGAAGAAGAATGGGCCAGATATGGAGAAGTTAAATCAATAATAAACTGAGGGAAATAAAACCGAATCCACAAATATGGAAATCAAGAAAAAGTCGCAGATAAGAAGCAATGCTTGCCAGACTATGAATTGGCCACACTCACCTCACGAATTATCATCTATTAGCCAATGAAAATCCCCCTCTCTGTTTTCAATGCCAAGTTCAGCTTACAGTGAAACACATCCTATTAGATTGCCTGCGCTTCAGAAATTCCAGATTCCTTTGCTTTAAGAGTCTATGCAATAATCGGAATCCATTTACCCTTCAACAGATATTAGAAAACTCTGCAAATCTAGATGAACAGTTCAATTTTATTCGGAAAATCCAATTTGACAAACAAATCTGAAAGAATTGATTTTCAGTAAAATAAAACATGGAAAGACACATTTTGGCCTTTGATGCCCTTGTGTCTTAAAACCCTTAAACAACAACAACACTATGTCCACAAGATGGCAGTGTCTTGAAAACTTTCCGGCCACGAACTCCTTTTGATTCCTAACTTTACCGGTAAACCCCCAAATTAAAAAGAAAAAAGTCTTAATAAGAAAGAAAAAAAAAACCCAAATAAGTCAGTGTCCCTTACTCTAGAACAGAGAGAGAGACAGAGAGAGAGAAAGAGAGAGATAATCGGATTAAAGGATTACTTGGAGGGATAAAAAAACATCAAAATTATCTTGTCACCTGCCAACAAAGACAGCAGATTTCTGCAAGAAAGAGCATTTTCTTTGACCTTAAGTAATCCTATAAAAATATCTTTTCCATTATAATAAAAGACAAATGTTAGTTTAAAAAAAAATAATTAATAATTAAGCAAAGACTGCATTATGATCGTGCCGACCACTAAGACAAAGATCTCAGGATGGTTTCCGGTGGAAATAATAGTTGGATTTAGAAAACATTCCAGAAACCTCATTGAAGTGACGTTTGGCTCCTGCTTTGGACAAACTACCAAATGTTCCTCTTCAGACGTGCACAAATGAAACAGAAGAGATGCTAAGTTGAACGACCTAAAACCTAACAGCTTATGTTGTTTGAAGAAGGATATGGAGATAAGAAATAGTAGCCAACTTCTACCGTCATTATTAGGATAAACACGGTTTAACATTCGAAGAGAGAATTACACGAATTCACACTCGTCTACATCTAAAAGAAAAAAAAGTCTTGGAATTCGTCCTGTGTGGCTGAAAAGATTCTTTTTTTTTTTTTGGGGCAACTCCCTCCTCCCACACGCCAAACAAATATTACTGCCTACAATTGAAGACAAATTGTCGTTCAGGTAAAATAGTGGAGTCGCTTCATTTGTCGAGGAAAGTGGGTAAAATTCCAGACAGCAAATAAAAAAGTGTTCACAGAGTGTGAAGAAGAGGATTGCGGTATTTGTGGAAGGAAAAGTTTTCACGAAGAGAATTGGCTGCGTTCAGCCTCCAGGCACGAACCTAGTAAACTGTGTCAAAAATCTTCGTGGGATTTGTGCAAAGCGACCACTGAGTTGGTATTTCGCCTTAAATCTATAATTGATTCGATCATATTTTCGAATATTTCGCCTTTTTTGGGGGGGGGGGGGTTAGAATGTGTATTTGTAGGTTAAACGTGAGAAACCATGAATCCGATTAAGAAGATCGTTGTACTCTTTGAACTTCTCTTTTGTTATATAAATGTTATTTCGTTTGTTTGTATTGTGTACCTCCATATCGTTCGCAATTTTCTCAATTTTTTAGTTTCCAATTAAAATATTAAATTTAAAGTTTATTTTTTAAATTTAAAATCGTGAATTTTAAATTTAAGAAGATTGTTCTACTATTTGAACTCCTCTTATGTTATATAAATGTTATTTCATTTGTTTGTGTACTTATATATTGTTCGTACTTTTCTCAATTTTTTATAGCTTTCATATTCGAACCTAATTAATTTAAATTAAATTTAAGTTTAATTTTAAAGTGTTTTTTAATTTTAAATCTTAAGTTTAAGACGATTGTTTTATTATTTGAACTTCTCTTGTGTTATATAAAAGTCATTTCGTTTGTGTACTTCCATATCGTTTGTAATTTTCACAAATTTTATAGTTCCATATTCGAACCTAACTAATTTAAATTAAATTTAAGCTTAACTAAAATTTTAAATTTGAAGTTTTTTTGAATTTAAATGCGATTTAGATCAATTGAACTTCTGTTATGTTATATAAATGTTATTTCGTTTGTTTGTTTGTGTATTTACATTTTGTTCGTACTTTTCTCAAATTTTTATAGTTTTCATATTCGGACCAATTAATTTAAATTAAATTAAAGTTTAAGTATTAAATTTAAAATCTTAACTTTAAGACGATTGTTTTACTGTTTGAACTTCTCTTGTGTTATATAAATGTTATTTCGTTGTAAGTACACATATCGTTCGTAGTTTTTTATATCGTTTTTATTTTCAGTTTTAAAGTTTTCATATTCAAACCTCATTAATTTAAATTTAATTAAATTTAAACTTTTAATTAAACTTTAAATTTAAACTTAAATTAATGAGGTTAGTATTTCAATTGTAATTAAAAGTATAAATTTCAAAACATTAAATTTTAAATTTAAAGTTTAATTTTTTAAATTTGAAGTTTATATTTATAAATTTGAGATTGTTCTTTTACTTGAACTTCTCTTATGTTATATATGTGTTATTTCGTTTTTGTTTGTGTACTATCATATCATTCGTACTTTTCTCAAATTTTTATACGTTTCATATTCTAATCGAATTAACTGAGAATAAATTTAAGTTTAATTAAATTTTAAAGTTTATTTTTTTTAAATTTAAAAGTATTAAGTTTTACTTTTTATAGTTTATATTATTGAATTGATTCTTAAATCTAACACAACGCTTAGAATTAATTTATAAATCAATAAACCATATTTTAGAACCATCTGAACGCGATATAATTATTTTAATAAAGCCAAGAACAAGACGTAATAATAAAAATTACAACTTGTTAATTATACAACTGTATAGCAATTTTATGAATCCTGAAAATTGCCTTATGTTTAAAATGCGTCATATATTTATTTATGTCGTAAATCTCGCGTTATAAAACGAGATTTATAGATATATTGAGAATTTTGCTGATCCAAGCCTAGATGATTATCCTGCGATACCTAGTATATATATTGCTAGTATGACGCTGTTTTTACTCAGGTTGAAGAGTCTGAAATAATAATAATAATCTTCCTGAAATTTCTGCAGCATGATAAGTTGTTAGCACGCTATGTGTTATCAATTTTATCAAACGCTTAGAAGTTGGCTCGATGAACTTCAGAAACTATCTTCTCCAACACAGTTTTCTAAATCGTTTTCCGCATACTTGCGCTTTCTCTGGTTGGATCCATGAAGATAATCTGCTTAGCTAGCATAACTAATTTCACACGAAGGCTACAATTTCGTCCAGAATTCTTGGCCATGTATTTCAAGAATTTTTTTTCTTCTGTCAAAAGGACGCGTTTCTCGTACCACGAAACATTCGAATATCGATTACAAGGAGTAATAATTTAGCATACTTAGTAGTAAATCGAATCTTAACTTCAATTACAGCAACTTTAATGTTTCCTAGCTTATTTCGTACAGGGGAACTTTGAATGTATGGACGATTCCTAATTTCATTTTTGAACTTTGGTTGCTTAGCATTTCAGAGACTTCAAATAATTTCAAAATTAAAGGAGGAGCTATAAAAGTGTCCACCACAACACACTACTCAGTTGAAATGTAACGAATGCAGTGCAGTTGTTTGAGGTGTTCAGAGCGATGGAGGGCTATTGGCAGAGTGATTACAGGCCATTCGAAAGTTGAGATGGTCAAGTCTTAAACTTGTGAAAAATCAGGATATACACGCGTGCAGATCTCCAGGGTGCATTATATATCCATTGAAGAATTGGGGGTGAGTTTTCATTACCCCCATCATCTTGGCTGGGTCACAGAAGCTCTGCGGTCACTGACAATGCGCATCTCATTTTCCTTGTAGTTTTACCTCCTGCTTAGTTATTAGACAAGTTGATAGATGTTTTGTCATGCTCATTAGAATTCTAACTTATTTTATTCTCTTCTTTCTTGTTCTGCGTACGTGTCGTCCAGCCAGTGAACTCACCCCGTCTCTGGGGACTGTCATCTTACAACTTTTACGAATAGTTCAGCGGAAGTTTAACCAACCTGCTTGAACTTTATGATTTCCACTCACTCTCTGTGAACTGAAGATAACTTTCACAAAGTTATTTTTGTACTTTAATCACATTATTTACAATTTTACACTCCTCTCATAAATCCATGAGGGCCATACATCCTTCGTGCATTTCTTCAACTTTTTAACTGGTAACTTTCTTCTAGAACCCCATTTTGATGGGGTTCTAGAAGAAAGTTACATGCTTTGGAGTCACATCTAGACGTCTGTCCACCATGTAAGGTCCTTTTAATTTTACTGCATAAGCGAGTTTGGGCAGTCTTGTATTATTTACTGACAGATGGTAAATGTTGCTTGCCCATTCCTTTACCAACTAACGCCATCTGTTACCTACATATCGCACTACCATTCATATAATAAATCATTATCATATTTCCTCGATGTCGCTTATCCCAAAGTGTCATAGGGTTTGCTGTGAAGGACGCATAGATGAACTTTTAAGAAATTTTAGAGAGAGAGAGAGGATGATTTCTTTAATTTATTGAGTTGTGCGTGTAGAGTACACGCACGTGAATGTGTTGTGTGCGCGCGTTTTGGATCGAAAAAAAAAAAAAATCGAAATTATCAGGGTCCATCTGGAGCAAAACGAACATGAATGTGACCAAAGATTAGTGACCTTAGCAACGGAACTTATGGTTTGTGTTCATCCAACGACCATCGTCATCTTCCCATAGCCGTTGCTATTAGCAACAGTCACGTTTCGTGCAACCGCTAATGGTTAAGGCAAAGGGAACGCAACACTTACAGACCCCCCACATTCTCCAAGCGAGTTACTTCTCATTCACCACCATCTCGCAATAGTATTACACCCCAGTGATCAGGTGAGAAAGTCCCTTATTTTCCCGTCATGCGACAAGAGGGGACAGTCGTGTGACCTTTCCCTCAACCAGCGATTAGCGCTGTCGTGGAAAACACATACGACGTAATCCTCTCGAAAATCCAAGTGACTGCCGGTATTCACTGGTCGCCATTGAGTTGTGTACCGATAACCTCGCACCGTGTGTCGATGGCCAGCTAAGCCTAATAAACTGTCAAATCAACAGTCGTTCGACTCGTGCAGTGGCAATGGCCTTTGGAAGATGGGCGCGGCTCAGTTTCACAGGTTCCGGCATCTGGTAGGACGACGCTGGAGGCAAAGATTAATAACTTTCACTTACCAAGAAGTCAGGATCGGAGAAGTAATTTCAAGACGATTGATAAGAAAAGACCCTCCAGTCTCGCTCGATTTTCCCCTCCCCCCTGCTCTTATAAGGGAGTTGGCCGTTACTTCGCTCGGTGCAGGCGATGTTTGCAATAATCACCTTTCCTGAGTTCACTTCCCCCACTCCCTCCGTCCCTCCCCAAACCATTTGGAAGCAATATGTCCACGCTAGTATTTACGTAGGATTCCACCAGAGGGCAGTAATACGACCCGTCCTCAATTTCTCGTTCCCACTTGTCATCTTTCGGAATGATCTCTCAAGATTTGGACCTTAATCGCTTCTTATTCTGCCTGACCCCTCTTCATTGCGTTTTAAAACCCCTATTTATCTCTCTCTCTCTTTTTCTGTTATTTAAAATAGATAACAAATTTCCTCGGTAGGTAGACGATAGTCTTCGCAATTTTTCAGCACCTTCGTGAGTGTGTGTGTGAGCGCGCGCGTACGGTTGCCAAGGCAACTAAACCGTTTTATCGTGCAGGGAATTGGAGGAAGCGACGACACTGGACCGGGATGAAAAATTGATTATATTGTTGCGGACCGGGGTTGCTTCCGTGAAGGGTTGAATGCGTGTTGTGGTCGTTGATTGTGAGCTATTATGAGAACAGAAGTTAATTTTCCTTCTTGGGGAACACAAAGAGTCCGAAGATAAATGGTTCAGTTGGAGAAGAATGAAGATGGTGGAGGATTTTGTTATAGCACAAAGTAATCCTTTGATATCACCGGAGGGGTAAAACGATTCGATTATAATAGCGGGACCAGTAAAGGGACACGCTTTTTTAAGGGTTAACGGTAAAAGGGGCTCGCGACGAATTCTTGTAAAGAATACATTGGACAAACAAATTCAACAAAGGGGCCTATCGATTTCTCTTCTAACTGAATGGATGGATAGAACTTTCTCTCTCCAGAATGATGAAGCCTGCTTATTTCGGTATCTGGTGAAGTGGCGGATGATCTTCATACTTTTAAGTTTAGTCCTCCTTTCCACTGATGGTTTATAGTAAACCATTTCAGGTTTTCCCATTCGGGATTGCTTAAAGTTCCCTTTTATTCTTTTGTTATTGCTTGGCTTGAATAAATATCCTCATTCGCCCTTTTAGGTGGAGAGTGAAAACAAGTAATTTAATACGAAGTGTTAAAAAAAAAGGTTAAAATTATCTCCACCCCAAGAGTCATCAAATATCTTGATGATTTTGGATGGAGATTTGATGATTTCTCACAACTTGTGAGAAAAGCCTATGAACTCTATTTTGTATGCAAGGTTGGAGTTCAGAATCCAACATTTCTGGTTTGTCTGGGAAATCCAAGCATAAAGTAGAGTATCCGAACATACCTTCTGCTTTAAGACCGGTTCCTCACGATGATGCAATGACACCAGAAACTTATGGACTTGACTTTGATTTAGGATCAAAAAGGAATCTCCAGAAGATGTAGAACCCAGCACGAGTACAGCCTTTTCAACCCTTGATAGGGTAAGACCGTATATAATCACTCAGGCAGAATTAAACGATTTGATTAGAGACTTGGGCCTCTCCAAAACCAAGGCTCGATTACTAGGATCACGGCTTCAGCAGTGGAATCTTCTTGAAAAGGGTGTCAAGGTGTCTTTTTATAGGAAGCGGCAATCTAAGATAAGACCCATTTCTCCATGGATGATGCTTTGGTTTATTGTAAGAATGTCCAGGAATTAATGAAAGAGACATCTGAAGCACGTCTCCGAGCAGTGGAGGCTTTTAATTGATTCATCCAAGATCAGTTTGCAGTTTTACTCAATGATGGAAATAAGTATCCATCTATACCATCTGCATGCAGTTCACATGAAGGAAACGTACGAGACCCTAAAGTTCTTTTGCAAAAAAATATGGTATCAAGATTACAAATGGAATATCTTTACCGACCTAAAAGTGGTAGCTTTGCGACTGGGTTGCAAGCTGGATACGCTAAGTATTGTTGCTTTTCATGCGAGTAGGACAGCTGAGTGAAGGTTGCCACCAGAGGATTAAAAAAATAATAATAATAAAAATGGCCAGACCGTTCAGAAACTACATCGAGCCAGAAAAAAAGTAGAACATCTTCCTTTGGCGGATAAGTCAAAAATCTATTTACCTCTATTGCGCATCAAGCTAGGTTTGATAAAAATATTGCTGAACCCGATGGACAAAAAAGGAGACGGATTTTCCTGTTTCAGGTAAAAGTTTCCTCGAATTAGTGAGGCCAAGATAAAAGAGGAAATTTTTGCGGGTTCTCCAATCAAAGTGCTGTTCCAAGAAGAGGAATTCATTAAAAAGAATTAAATTATTCAGAAATAAGAGCCTGGAAGGCATTCGAAAACATCTACCAGAGCTTTCAACATGTTGTTAAAGCTTCATTTCCTTACATTCCCATTTAGACTTTTCTTGAAAACTTGGGAGCGGTCTCCGATGGACATGGTAAAAGGTTTCACCAAGATATTTTTCAAATGGAAAAAAAGGATTCCAGGGAAAATGTTGGAATCTTGTACGAGAGACACCAGTGGACGGTTATGAAAGGCACAAAAACGAAAATTTTCTATCAGATAAATATTTTTGTTAATAGAATAAAGGTAATGGACACATCGTTCAATATTTAATACTGAATGTAACATTATTTTAAAATATGTGAAATATTTTTTACTAGAAACTTTGTTTTTGATTTTAATCCCTTTTCCCTTAAAATTGGTGGGTGTTACAGCAATATGGTTGCCATATTTGAATTCAGCAACGTAAGATTTAAAAGAATCACCCTGAATTTTAACAGGGAGCGAATTTTTTTTTCTCTTTCCAATGTAATTAATAAAAATTTCAACCTTTTTGATAATGTTAATAAATTAATTTAATAAATTGTTTTAAGTTTTAATTAGATTCGGATTATGTACATCAAATGTTATAAAATAATATTTTAAATACTCGTTCTCATGAAATAAAGTTGGGTCGATTTAATCGATCTCACCTGGAAGTGTAGGGCTTTTTCAGGGTGTTTCATCACTCCAAACAAACTGGCCTTAGAGCACACTTTAAGACACTTGAAACGATAATTCTAAACAATCCGACACTCTTTCAGGTAAGATAAGAATGCAAATTAGTCCTAAAAGAATGTAATTTTTCGGATCCTGGAATTTTAGCGGATTTCTGGAAGTAAATTCTTTTCTTTTTCTTGTGAACGTGGAAGGAGTGAAAGTGCTAATTTATAAGGCAAACACAGATCCAGTGTCTTGTAAAATGAGCTCTTTAAAACATGACAAATAATGTAGATAGTACGGAGTCAGTGTTAAGGCTCCCTTTTATTACTTGAACTCGTTAACATACACCGTGAAATCTTGAGAGAAAGAAACGGCGAATCTATGCAAATGTAATCGTTTTGTTCGCTATTTTGAACTCTGGAATGCGTCTGCTTCGTGAAAATGCTGAGCCTTAATTTGACTTCGCTTTGGAGAATGATGACACTGACGTAGCAGCCTCTCCCTACGAAACGGCTGCGAGTCCGTACAAACCTCAGTTTCGAAATGAAGGGAGTAGATTAAATTAAAGCCGTGTTCATCAGTACAACTCAATTATGGTGGCCAACAGCGCTGCATAATTTTGTCGTAAAACGAAATCCCTCACTGCTTGTACACGTGCATTTTTGTGACAACAGACTTGGGGGCACGAGCGAGAGTATTTTAACAACTTGAATCCAGCTCTGGATATACACAAATGACCCTTCCTCCTCCTCCTCCCTTCAGTTATCTTCTATTCATTATAAATGGCCTTTTATACCCTTTTAAAGTACAACCCCTTCTTTCACTTTTAATTTTTTAAGATGATGTCCTACCAACTGCAATCGAAACCATACAAAGATCAGGACAGAATATTGTCAATAACAAATCGTACAGTTTATTTTGTTTAAGCAGAAATAAATTTTATATAAAACATATTCACGTGCTCAACAGTTAACAAAACGTGCAGTTTATTTTTTTTAGGCAGAAACAAATTTTATACAAAATATTCTCGTGCTCAACCAATCAGAAATTAACTCATTCTGCTCGTGCTTAGTATTTTACATCGAGTGTCACGTGCTCAACTATCAGAAATGAAGACATTCTGCTCGTGCTAGGTATTTTACATCGAGTGTCACGTGCTCAACAATCAGAAATGAAGACATTCTGATCGTGCTAGGTATTTTACATCGAGTGTCACGTGCTCAACAATCAGAAATGAACACATTCTGCTCGCGCTCGGTATTTTACATCGAGTGTCACGTGCTCAACAATCAGAAATTAACATATTCTGCTTGTGCTCGGTATTTTACATCGAGCGCACGTGCTCAACAATCAGAAATGAACACATTCTGCTCGTGCCTCGTATTTTTCATCGACTGTTAGCTACCTAACATCAAACATTCAACTGCATTTGCGGCATTTTCGTTTTATTTTCAACCACCCATTTAGAACTTCTCATGTATCTCATTCCAAATTCTTTTTCTGTAACAAAAACATCTACTGCATTTCCCAAGCTAGCCATTTCGATCTTTTCTTTAAAAGTAATTTTCTCTGATATTTGTCCCACCAGGTCTCCTCAATATAACGAACCTCCTCGTTCAATTATAGAAATAAAAACCAACCACACAGCCCTTCCTCTTCAACTATATTTCGTGATTCGTTCAGATTCTGATTGACTCATTTTACGAACCAAATCAGATTATCTACGATAGGATGTTTTCTATTCTGCTTTATCCAGCTTACTCAAGGATGGTCATTTTGATTTGATTCACAGATTGAAAATGTAGCTGCTCGCGGAGTAAGATATACGGAAAATTGCAATTCTAACGCTTTCTGTGTTCTTCCAAGTCTACTTTTATTTTTTATTTTTATTTTTTTTTATAGATGAATGAATTCGCCATTCTCTTATTTTGTCGATCTTGAGAAACATCGTATTAGAGAAGCTTTCTCCCGAAATCGATTTATCGTCCAATCGATTTCATGCAGGTTTTAAAAACGGAAGGGAAGTCAGTTACTTAAAAATGGTGAAATACAAAAGACGAATTTTATTCCTTCATTTTTTTTATGATCACTAAGTTCGAATGATTGACAACAGTAATTTATTTGTACAAAACTGTCAAATATAAAATTCTCTGGTTAAAGGTAACATTAGTTACGGTTAATTAGGCATAGCTGCGTCTTAGAAATTATCTGTCTTAGGAATAAGCATACATCGTTAGGCTTAGCTAAGCCTAATCACGAATAAGTGAGCATAATTATGCTTAATTAAGCGTAATTAGGTTTAGCGATGCGTAATCGACGCACAGCCATCTATCTGGATGATATGTTTTATAAAATTCCTGCAGTGTACACAAGTATCTTTGTGTAGGCTGCAGCTACAATCACAAGGTTGTTATGTTGGGCATTTTTCGCTTCCCTCTCATTGTTTATGTGTTCGTGAGAAAGCTTATTACTGTGCAAGAGACGTTAGAGTCAATGGTAGTTGCAAAAGGCAAAACTTTCTCTCTCTCCCGGATGCCAACATACACCTGCCCACACGTTTCCCTGACAATGACCTCGTTTTTCTCCATAGCAGCGGTAAATTTTCTCTTTTTCACCTTGTGACCGGAGTTTCCGGTCAAACCAGCTTCTGTAGCTAGTGGTTAGTGTTGCCTCGGTGTTCCCACCCGTGTGTTTCCCTTTCCCCCCTCCTCTTATTCTTGTTTTGTTCACTTCTGGCTGCTAGGCATTGTCGATCTTGATCGCTAAGGCACGATTTCTATTTTCGTTTTAAGCTCAATGTCATGAAGAGCGCAGTATATTTGAATCATAGGGCAATAATGATGGCTGATGGCGGTGAGTGACAGTTTTGTTAGCAGTGTGGTTACATCATATAAAGGGAGCAAATCCTGTCCCAAAAACACACTGAAACAATGGATGGAATTGAAGAAAAACCAAGATTAGGATCTACGAAATGTGCACTTGGGTTTGTTTGTAGTTTTAACGAGAACACAGTACTTTATAGGTGGCGCTGTAGGTTATGTTTAAGATTCGCGGGTGAATTTTCTTTTTTAAAGTTAGTAGTCCATGAAAAATCGCAATAAATAGCATCCTGCATCGGAAAACTTAAAATTGCTTTTGAAGTCAATACGTTTCAACTGAAGCATTTATCGCGATCTAGTTTAGCGAAGACCATAAACCACGCATAACTAAACCATGCTCAACCACCGTTGATATCCGGGAAGAAAAAGTCATAATATCAAAATTACACTTGAACTCTTTTTCCGGATCGGTCAGATTGCGTGATGGCATGGGTTTTGTCTGTTTTATCCGGGTTATGCAGCGCTGTCTCGCCATTAGTAAAGGTCTTGTGGTTATTCGACTGTTGTGGACATTTCTTGGAAAAGTCAAAGGACTTGTAAAAACGAATGAAACACTTAACAAAGAGTTATACTACTTAAATGTGTTTATATTTATCTTGAATACGCGCGAAAAATCACTAAGGATTAAAAGAAGATTAAAGAAAGGTTAAAGATTATTAAAATGGAATCAATGTGTATTGAACATCGCAAAGCCGGAAAAGAAATAAAAAAATATATAAACATTTACTTATTTATTTTTAAATAACAGGTTTAAAACATGATAAAATATGTTCAGGACAATGGTACAAATAAAATAAAATGAGGCTTTCAAATGTGTTTAAAATTCCTTCTTGGAAATCTTAAAATTTCTTCTTTTAATTTTTTTTAAATATATTTAAATTTCTTTATATTTAAAGTTTAAAGCAAAAATAGTCATGAACGTAGTATGGAAGACTCATGCAGCGTTAAGGGCCATTAAATAGGAGATGGCCGAATGTCATGTGACCTAAATATGATCGTGAACTACATGCAAGTGTGTCTCATATCAATACCGCTCTTTGATGTGGGCACCAGCACTTGAAGAGGGAATCTCTCAGAGATGCTCCTGGTCCTTCAGTTTAACATCACTGGGCAGCAGCCTAGGTTCCAGGCTACCACCACTATTAATCCAGCGTGTTTGCCAAGTGCTTCAGACTCTAGGAATATCGAAAAGGGATGATCTGGTGATTGGGTTGGTAGCCTCATCAAAATCTGTCAAAAGGCTAAGTTCTGGGCACGTCCACATAGAAACACGCAGAATAGCCAGCTCTATTGGGGGTCATATTCGAGCCATCTCTCTGAATGGGATTTTTTTTTGGAAATGTCTAAAAAGGAAATGTGCTCAGAGCTAAAATCGTAATTAGTCACTGCTGATAAACGAATATTTCTATAGAAATGAAACGAATATTTCTATAAATATAACTAGTTCTTTGCCGAAAGTAGTCAACAGACTCTAAGAAAGAAAAGTTACCTTTCGTTTTCTTATTCGCATTATTCAAATAACCCAACTAAACCTACTAGTTCCAACTGCCACTTAGTAGCGTCACTCCTGCTCGACATGGCCCGGCCAAAAACCTAGGAGTAATGCATTCCCACTACTTTAGCCTTAAGAGTTCAACTTTTCTTGATATATATACAAGCCAGATTATTACACTTCTTATTCTAAGTTGAAAACTAGCCAGCCTCAACAGAACAGTCCATCAAATTTTTGATATTACAATTATTATGAAATCAGCCAATGAAGAAAGCTGTTTTTTTTTTTTTTCATTCAAAAATGTCTAGAAAAGGTTCGTGGTTTACTAAAAATGGTCAAGAGACTGCAGACTGGAGTCTCCCTAGACAAAATTTGGTATGGTGGTGTACTATAGAAAACGATGAAATGAGGAGACAGAGAGAAACTTCGGACAGACAGGTATAAGGGACGTTTATAGGGTTTGTATAGGAAAGGTCACAATACAAAAGTCGATATAAGATACTCGAAAATATGGTCACATGACATCAGTGGTACTCGATATAAGGATGACTATAAGATTCTGTGGCAACAAATCCCATTCTTCCACCAGTGCAGACCTTAACTTACCAAGTGACGGAGGAGTTGGCTGTTTGCGCGCAATGCGACGTCTACACATCTAGAATCTGTATTGATTAGACTCTGAAATCCTGTCTAGAATCGGGATTCATCAACGACAGAACTATACTCCCATTTATCTAGGCTCCAATTCTGATGTTCATGGCACCAGTTTCGACGAGTTATACGGTGGTATCACCAAACGTCTCTCTCAGATTCAAAAATTACACCATGTTTAGGCGAGACAGAGATTCTGATGGTCCTGCTCGTGGAGGTGTAGCTGCTCTTGTAAAATCTACTATAGCATCAAAACATCTCCAACTACAAACCTTCTTAGAAGTTGTAGCAGTTCGGATGACAATGGGAATATCATTGACCCTTGTATCCATTTATATCTCACCAAATTATCCTTGCTCCCAGACTGAACTTGACAATTCAATCGCACAGCTGCAGCCTCCTGTCTCTTTATTCGGTGATTTCAACGGCCACCATCTATTGTGTGGATCTTCCACTATGGATAGGAGAGGCCAATTAATCGAAACATTCCTGGTGAACCATAACCTGACTCTGCTAAATTCTGGCTCTCCAACTCATGTCCAACTACCTACAGGTACTACCTCAGCCATAGACTTATGTGTGTGGTATGGTTGTTTATTGGCGCATTAGCTGCTGTGGCTATAGTGCGCCTATTCGTAGGAATATCGGAAAATAATTAAGAATGAAGCAGTTCAAATTAATTTCAGTTCTGAAACCTATTCATAAAAGATTATACACTCCAATTTGTTTCAAAAAGCAGAAATGTTTGTTAATATTTGCCTCCTCTTCAATAATATGATGTAATGTCAACGGTTCTTGAAGATTAGCCAGATATTGAAGTACGATGTTGTTGATACTGTGGATAGTCAATCAGAATGTGTTTGACTGTTAGATGTTCTAAGCAATGTGGACACTGAGGAGGATCATCGCCTGTGAGTAGATTGAGGTGAGTCAGATGAGTATGTCCTATTCTTATCCATGCGAGTACACTTCTTCCCGCCTCATTGTCTGATTGCTCGAGTGCCAGAACATTGGGTCTTGTTTCAAATGGAAAAGTTTGTTATTCGGTTGGTTATGCCAAAGCTCTTTCCACTGCGCATGGTATGCTGCTTGAATTAAGATATTATAATCAGGCTCTGCAATGGGGGTAGAGGTTAGGTCTCAAGTTGATGGATTTTTGGCAGATATATCAGGCAGTTCATTTCCTTTTATGCTTGAAAGTGCGGCGGAATCCAGCAACACTTCAAAAGTTGTTGAGGATGATCAATTTGCAAGAGCACACTCCTGATTTTCATCAAAATATGGTGATTCTTTTGAGAGGGATTCTGCATTGCTCTAATTGAGCTGAGAGAGTCAGTGTAAACTATATATTTTGCAAATGGGTGTAGAGTCAAATTTTCTAGAGCCAATTGTATTGCATACAGTTCTGCTGAAAAAGTTGTTGTACTCAGCTGGAAGAGAAGCTGATACGATAGCAGAGGGAAACACTGCTGCTACTCCAACAGTAGAAAGACCACCATTATCGCTTCGACGTAAGAAGTTGTCTTTAAACTATGTTTTTAAACTGAAATCTCTGCCAGACGATCCTACATGGACATTCGTTTTTGAGCCACGTTGAGAAAATTTCTACAACATCCGTCAGACTGCCAACCGACCTTTTGGTATTCTTGTCCAGGAGCTACTCAGAGAGTTTAACATCATGGTAGACAAGGTTGCACAAACACCAAAGCAAACTCTTCCACCCTGGCATGCTCATACCCCATCATGCGACTTTTCCCTTCAGATATGGATAAAGTCTGAGACTCCATCATCTGTCTAGCTGCAGCTCTATTCAGCACACCGAGCTGAGCATTCCGACTTCCTGCCAGTTTACACAGACGGCTCGAAGTCTAAATCGTGCATAGGATCTGCTGTTGTCTTTCCGGACCCTATAATATCTCAGCAGATTCTTCCTGAATCCAGCATATACGCTGCAGAGCTGTATGCTATAGAGTTAGCCATGGATCACATTCGAACTTGTCAGTGCCAAAGGTCAATAATATATTCTGATTCTTTGAGTGTATTACAGGCTTTATTATCTTTGAGACACAACTCTCATCCAGTTCTCTGTCGGGTTCAGCAGAAGATACATTCTCTTCATGAACACAAGTTTGATATCCACTTCTTCTGGATTCCTAGCCACATTGGGATAAGGGGAAATGATTTGGCTGATACTGCAGACAAATTAGCAGCTCCCACTAATAATATTTGCCTGTCAGTCCCCTGTACAGACTACAGACAAATAATACGCAACAAGATATATTCCCAATGTCAAGAACTATGGCATAGAGAGAGAGAACTAATAAATTATACCAGATAAAGCCTGTAATAGACCCCTCGACGTGGACACCTGTACGTGGTGAGGGGACCTCCCAGTGATGCTGCTGGCTTTCCAGATTAGCATCACTGGGATCTAACGCCCATACCTTGATTCCAGGTTACATCGTTGGAATGCGGCGTGTGCAGCCGTGCGCTGCGACCAGTGGAAACTCGGAAAGGGGGATCCTGGTGGTTGAGGGTCCCAGCCTTGATACACCACTTTGGCCTCTGCTTCGACAAGACGGGTGGTCCCGGACAGGCCCAACTGGGATCAATCGGCGGGTGGTCCTTATTGCTAAGATCAACTGCGTTCCAATAAGTCTTCCTCCCTTTGGTCATGGGACGGGATCAAGGCTTATTGGAAACGTGGGTATGGTGCTCCTAAGCGAACTTGGCGTCCCATTCGTGTACGCAGTACCTGCTAGTTCACGAGTAGGCGTCCCCTCGTAGGGCTCCGTGGTGGGTGAGGTACTTAGGGCATCGGATATTTTTATCTTACTCCTATGAGTAATATTCTCCATTCCACTGGAGACAAGCCAATTGGGAAAATGTCACCCTTCTTTATCCAGAAAGGATTAGAAGAGATGGCAGATCATCTAAATCCTTAAAACGGCTGTGTTCTGGAGATATTTTAGTCGAAGCATCAAATAAAAAGCATGCTGAAAAAATTTTGAAAGCCACATCTATAGGGGGAATACCCATAATCGTAACCCCCTCACAAAACTCTGAACTCGTCACGAGATGTCATATCAGAGTGGGATCTTCTTCACGTTTCTGAATAAGAGATCTGCTCTGAATTAAAAGAACAAGGAGTGACAGCTGTCAAGCAAATATCCATGCGAAAGAATGAGAATCTCGACCCTACTCGAGTTCTCATCCTAACATTTAACACTCCACGGCCTCCAAGTTCCATCAAGGCAGGGTACTTAAACTGCCCAGTGAAGATTTACGTTTCAAACCCACTGAGGTGTTGTAAATGTCAAAAGTACGGCCACTCACAAACAGCTTGTCGTGGTAACCCTGCCTGTGCTCGATATGGTGCTAAAGATCACTAGAGCAAGGAATGTCTATCTCCTAAGCCTAATTGTACTAACTGCCAAGGAGAGCACCCTGCATACTCTAGAGCATGCCAGCGGTGGAAGGATGAAAAGGAGATTCAAAAATTAAAAACGGAGCTGAACATCTCCTACCCAGAGGCCAGAAAACGCATCCAATCAATAAATAGCAGGAAGCCTTCATGCGCCCAGAAAGTTTCTGGTAAGAGTACCATCGGGACCCAAACTGATATGACTCTTCCCCCAAGGGACTCTTTCACTTTCATTGCTCACTATTTATTGAGTTCACTAAAGCCCACCCAAAAATCGCAGTCAGCTGCCACTGCAATATCGGTACCTCCCAGTGCTCCAGCATTACCAACAGCGAGCACTAAATTAACATCACAGAAAACTGAACTGCTCACTTCAGGGCAAGAAATAATGGATGTCGAAACCAAGGAAGTACATGATGAGTCAGTCTTCGAACTCTTTGCGGAGGACGAAATGGACACAGGACAGCGTTCATACTTCCTCAGGAAAGATAAATCCAAGACTGACAAATGAATTGGCTGATACCGCTGCCAAATCAGCCATTTCCCTGGATAATTATTGCCTGTCAGTCCCCTATACAGACTACAGACAAATAATACGCTCTAGATTACATTCCCAATGGCAAGATTCTTGGCACGGACAGGCCACAAATAAACTACATCACGTTAAGTCTGTAATCACGCAATGGCAGTCCAGTCTACGCAGGGTTCGAAGAGAGGAAGTTGTTCATGCTCGGCTCCGCAGAGGGGAGCAGACCGACGTACCATTCTTCGGCTTTACCGTGCACTAGTGCGATCCAAACTAGATTATGGGTCCCAGGTATATTCCTCAGCCCGAGACAGTGTCCTGCGGTGGCTGGACCCCGTCCATCATCAGGCTATACGCATCGCTACTGGTGCATTTCGAACATCTCCTGTCCAGAGTTTATACGTCGAAGCAAACGAACCACCGTTATCACTTCGACGTAAGCAGTTGTCTTTAAAGTACGCTTTAAAACTGAAATCCCTGCCAGACCATCCTACGTGGCCCTTCGTTTTTGAGCCACGATGGGAAAACTTGTACAACACCCGTAAGACTGCCAACCGTCCTTTTGGTATTCGTGTCCAAGAGCTACTCAACGAACTCAATATCAAGGTAGACAAGGTTGCCCAAACATCAAAGCAACCGCTTCCACCCTGGCATGCTCGTGTCCCGGCATGTGACTTGTCCCTTAGAAATTGGGGAAAGTCGGACACTCCATCATCGGTCTACCTGCAGCTTTATTCAGCACACCGAACTGAATATTCCGACTTCGCGCCAGTTTACACAGACGGTTCGAAGTCAGAATCATATGTGGGATCTGCTGCTGTCTTTACAGACAGCACTACATCGGAGCAGATTCCCTCTGAATGCAGCATATTTACTGCAGAGCTGCACGCCGTAGAGTTAGCCTTGGATCATATTAGTAAATGCCAATACCAACGGTTCATTTTATATTCCGACTCTCTTAGCATGTTACAGGCCTTAATATCTGTGAGGTATAATCCTCATCCAGTTCTGTCTAGCATTCAGCAGAAGATTCACGTTCTCCGTGAACGCGAATATGACGTCCGCTTCTGCTGGATTCCGAGCCACATTGGGATTAGGGGAAATGATTTGGCTGACGCCGCAGCCAAATTAGTAATTCCCAATAATAACCGCTGCCTGTCAGTCCCCTATACAGACTGCAGGCAAATAATACACCAAAACATACACTCCCAATGGCAGGATTCGTGGAATAGACAGACTACGAATAAATTATATCGTATAAAACCTGTAATTGAACTGTGGCAGTCTAGTCTGCGCAGGAATCGTAAGGAGGAAGTTGTTCTCGCCCGGACCCGCATAGGACATAGTCATTTAACTCATTCGTTTTTGCTGAGGGCTGATGACCCTCCTATGTGTGTGTCCTGTGGCACAATTTTATCGATCAGACACCTTTTAATTGAATGTCCAGATTTTAGCAATATCCGTTTTACCGCTTTTAATCATCTGACCGAGCCATATACACTCAGTCAAATTTTATCCGACAATGTGTCTGCTGTTTTTAGCTTTTTTAAATCAATAAAGGTTTTTACACATATTTAAAATTTATTCTTTATTGTTATTTCTTTTATTGTAAGCTTTTATTATATATCTGGACATGGTGACCTAATTACTTAGGTTACTGAAAGGATAAATTTTTAAATTTTTATTTATTACCTGGTCTTGGCGCATTATAGCCTTAGATGCTAATGCGCCAATAAAATCTAAACAAACAAACAAACAAACAAGCTCCGCAGAGGTCATAGTCATCTAACACATTCCTATTTGCTAAGGGCGGAATGATCCACCTATGTGCGAGATGTGTAACATTATTTTAACCGTCCGTCATATTTTAATAGAATGTCCTGTTTTTATAGAAGCACGACGCTTGTGTTTTACCGCTTTTAATAATCTGACTGAACCATTTACACTCAGTCAGATTATAGGTGACAGAGACAATATGTCTGACGTTTTTAACTTTTTACATTCTATTAATTTGTATACAACGATTTAAGTTTTATATTTTATATGGGTTTACTTAGCTTTATACCGTTGCTACGTAACAGCTTGACGTGGTAGCCTAGGTATAGGCTACCAAAATGTTTAGTATTCCGTTTAAATTTGACTTGGCGCATTATGGCCTTAGCTGCCAATATGCCGTTAAAAACCAAATCCAATCAACTCAAATCTGAACCCTGAAGGAAATGGAAATTCTCTCGTGCCAACTGGGTCAAATTTCGGTCGGCTATCACCCTGGATGAGGAAATTATACGCTTACAGCCCATTGATGAAGAAACGGAATATATCACATCCCACTTGTTATCAGCAGCTAAAAACTCTGTTCCATTAACGAATCCTAAGGCCCGACGACACCATTTTAACTACAGGTGGAATGATAAATGCACGAAAGCAAAGAAGGAAAAAAATAAAGCGTGGAACTTATTTCGACGATCACCAACAACAGTTAATCTCATTAACTAGAAGAAACTAAGGGCAAGAGCGCGTCTCATTCAAAGACAAGCCAAAAAGGATTCCTGGACCCAATTTGCGTCCACTGTAAATAGAAACACTGACTCCAAATTAATATAAAAGAAAATTATACAGTTTTCTGGAAAGTTTCCGACCATCCCTTCCACAATCCTTTCCTGAATGGGCAAGAACTCTGTGCTCCTCCTGCAATATCAAATGCCTTGGGCAAAACCTTTGCTCAAGTCTCAGCGGCATCAAGCTATTCCCCGGAATTCCATAAATCAAAAACATCGCTGAACAGCGACCTATCGACTTTAGCACCTCTCTAATCTTACCATAAAAAATATTTGGAACTTCTACAAGCCATTAGAACAGCACGCAACAGTGCAGCAAGGCCCGATGGAATATATTACATCATGTTACAGCACCTTGATGACAAACATTTAGAACTGCTTCTTTTATTTTAAAATCGAATATTTCTGGAAAACATTAATTCTACATCTTGGCCCCACGCTACAATTCTGGCATTTTTGAAACCTGGAAAAGATCCTTGCAGTCCTTATAGTTACCGGCCAATTTCCCTCTCCAGCTGCCTCCGCAAAATCTTTGAGAAAATGATACACAGACGACTCGTTTGGATAATTGAAGACCAAAATCTAATGAGTAATAGTCAACATGGCTTTCGCCAAAACAGGTCTGCCTTGGATCTCATGATTAAGGCCGAGTCCGCAATTCGCAAAGCCTTTGTGAAAATTGAACACCTTGTTATGGTCTCCATCGACATAGAGAAGGCATTTGATACTACCTGGCGTCTTGGCATTCTTAGAGACCTGCATGCCCTTGGTCTACGAGGCAACCTGCCTATATTCATTAAGAACTTTTATGGAGTCGTTCTTATCAAGTGCGATCTGCGTGGGTAGCACAGTGGTATCGTCACCGTCCTCCCCACACCGGGTGGTTAAGGCCCGGGCTCGAATTTCGTCGATGACGGGAGGAACTTTAATGGGCTTTTTTCACTCCGTGGCTGAATTAGTCGGTCTCAGGCGTAGGTAGCAAGATTTTTCTCCCCAGAAATTGTGGTTTTTTCGTCCAGCAAAACAGGCAAATCGACCAGAGAACACACGCAATTTATAGACACAAATATGGGTTAATGTATTTAATTACGGGCAACCCTAAAATAATAATTTTAGTTTATCAAGTACGATATTTTAACTCCCTTTCTACGACATTCTTTGAGGAAGAAGGAGTTCCTAAAGGATCTGTACTGAGCACAACCCTTTTTGACCTTAGAATTGATTCCATTACTAAAGAACTTCCAAATACTGTTGAGGCTTACCTTTATGCTGACGATCTTTCTCTTTCTTGCTATTCTCAGAACATGAGATCTATTGAACGTCAATTGGAGATATCACTAAATAAAATACAAAAGTGGGCAGTGCTCAGTGGCTATCGTCTTTCATAACAGAAAACTATCGCTATACACTTTTGCAATCAACGCAAATTACATACAGATCCCGAACTTCACATGTCAGACTTTACCATTCCGATTGTCAGCAACATCAGATTCTTGGGATTAACCCTTGACAAGAAGTTAAACTTCCTTGACCATATTAAATTTGTACTAGATAGTATGAACCAGAGCTGTAATGCTCAAACGTTCTACGTTGATATCAATATTTGTACGTAATACCTGTCTCAAAAACTCAACGTACTAAGAGCTTTATCTGCCCTGAGTTGGAGAGCGGATCGTCCTTCGTTACTTCGACTATATAGAGAATTGATTAGATCCCGTTTAGATTATGGCGCTCCAGTCTACGATTCTGTCCTTAAGAATGTACTACGCTGGCTGGATCCTATACAACACAGTGCATTACGGATTGCACTTTGAGCCTTCAGGACATCTCTAACTCATAGTCAATATATTGAAGCTCACGAATCCCCTTTGCACCTTCGCAGAAAAATTTTACTACTGAAGCATGCAGCCAAAATAAAAAGTTGCTGTTTGCATCCTATTCACCCATACCTCTTCAATCCTCAACTTACTACTCTTTACAGAAATAAACCTAATAAAATAAGGCCAGCAGGCGTACGGCTTTTTGAAATAGAGTTGGAAAGTTCCTCTTCACAATAGTCAACAAGTAATGAATTTCTTTCATCTATCTTGGACTCCCCCTCCTCAACTGAAATTTGATACTTATTTTCTTCAATGGGGTAAGAATCTTCTACCGACTCTCAACCTGAAACAACTCCATGCAAGTCATATTCAGAGCTATGTTGATTTCCTGCCAATACTGTATACCGATGGGTCCAAATCTCAACCAGCCGTTGGTGCAGCAGCTGTGTTTCCCTCTGCTATCATTTCAGCTTTCCTTCCACCTGAGTATTGCAACTTTTCTGCAGAACTACATGGAATAAAATTAGCTCTAGAAAATTTGAATCTTTACCCATCTCCAAAATATTTAATTTATACAGACTCTCTCAGCTCAAATAGAGCAATGCAAATCCCTCCTATACGAATCACCTTTTGTAAAACCAAATCAGGAGGATTCTCTTTAAAATCGAATATCGTCAACAATAAGTGAACTTTTGTTGGATTCTAGCACGTTCAGGGATAAAGGGAAATGAACTGGCAGATATAGCTGCAAAAAATCTGTCAACTTTAAATTTGACCTATGTCCATATTCCAGCCTCGGACTGTAATATCATCATAGAAGCAGCATGCCTTCTACAGGGGAAAGAGTTATGGCATACCCAGACTAATAACAAACTTTTCCAGTTGAAACAGGAACCAAAATTTTGGGGCTCAAGCATCCAAACAACTAGAAGGGAAGATGTCCTATTCTTTCCCGTGCAAGTGGTACTTGCACGGGCAAGAATAGGACATACTCATCTGACCCTTATCCATCTACTCACAGGTGATGATCCTCCTCAGTGTCCACACTGCTCAGCTCAACTAACGGTCAAACATATTCTTTCTTATTGACTGTCCTCACTATCAACAGGACAGAACATCAGTCTTGCTTTCTTTAGCAAATCTTCAACAACCGAGATCATTAGAGCATATTATTGGCGATCAGGCAAATATGAATGAACTTTTCAGCTTTCTGAAAAAAATTGGAATATATCGTCGATTCTGAATAGTTTTCTAAAATGAAATGAAATGCCTTGAATTCTGAATTATTTCCTAACACATCTCTATGGACAGGCGCACTGTGGCCAGTGTGGACATTAAACTCGCGCACGCACGCACGCACGCACGCACGCACACACACACACACACACACACACACACACACACACACACACACACACACACACACACACACACACACACACACACACACACACACACACACAGTCGATTAGAGGCGGTAGCAATTCATACAATAGCAAGGTCCCTATTAACCATATGTTCATTTTACATTCCACCAGAAGAAGATGTCTCTTATGAAGACCTAGATGCATTTCTACAACAACTACCTCCCCCAATCTGTCTGATGGGAGATATCAATGGATATAACCCTTTGTGGGGATGCTCCGGCTACAACAGAAGAGGACGCATCATTGAACAACTGCTAGATAATCACAACCTCCTACTTAACAGGGGTAGCCACATTTACTTCCACTTTCCAACTCGGACCACCACAGTTATAGATCTTACCATATGTACTCCTACACTTTACACAGCATATAATTGGGAAGTTTTTGAGGATGCTATACGGAGTGATCATTACCCAGTAATTTCCACACTGGTCAGTGAATATCCATATCGTACCAGCAGGACTCCTCGCTGGAAAATAGAAAAAGCTAATTGGGAAGCATTCAGCAGGAAAGCAGTTTTCAACACCAATATCATTGAGCAGGAAACAGTAGTTGTTGCACTAGCACATGTCACAGAAACCATACAAAACGCAGGCAAGCTAACAATCCCGAAGATTTCATCACGTTTCCCAAACCGTCCGAAAACATGGTGGAACAGTGATTGCGCTGAAACAAGAAAACAACAGAATAGGGCAAGGAACCGCTTTCGCAGATACTCCACCACAGAAAATCTGATTCAGTACAAAAGAATGCGAGCCATAGCGCGATTAACTAGGAAGCAGAGTCGAAAAGCAACATGGATCAAATTCACATCTACAATAAACAAAAGAACAAATGCACATATAGTCTGGAATAAAATAAGAAAATGACAGGTAAATATAGAAATAGGCCATCACCAATACTGATCTGCAATGGAATTAGTTTGACTGAACCTACCGTTATTGCAAACGCATTAGGTGAGACCTTCGCAAAAGTATCAGCGAAAGATTCATACCATCCGGAATTTCTGATCCAAAAAGAAAAAGCAGAAAAGCATAAGATCAAATTTGAATCAAAAGGTAATGAACCCTACAATTAATCATTCACAATAAACGAACTACACGAAGTTTTGTCCACAGCCAGGCCAAGTGCAGTAGGCCCAGATGACATACATTACGACATGATCAAGCACCTTAACAAGACTGAATTAGAAAATTTATTGAAACTGTATAACAGAATATTCCAATAAAATATATTTCCAAACACATGGCGCCATGTAATAGTACTTTCCCTCAATCTGACAAAGACCTAATAAATCCATGCAGTTATCGACTTATAGCCTCCACAAGTTGTTTAGGACAATTACTAGGAAAAATGAATGATAAATAAGAGATTGATATGGTATTTAGAGGAAAATAACATCTTCACGCAATGTGGTGTTAGACGTTACAGGTCTACATTAGACCACCTAGTCAGGATAGAAGCCAACATCAGAAATGCATTTATCAGATCACAACATATGATTACAGTATTTTTTGACATTTATAAAGTTTACGATACCACTTGGAGATATGGGATCTTAAGAGACATACGCCTTGCTGGACTCAGAGGTAATCTTCCTATATTTATCCAGAACTTCCTTATGAACAGAACCTTCCAAGTCAAAGTACAAACTTCTTTCTCCAAAATCTACCAACAACAAGAAGGCCTCCCACAGGGCTCAGTCTTGAGTGCTACTTTGTTTGCCATAAAAATTAATTCGATCACAAATCAGCTCCCTCCTTCAGTCTCACAAGCCACTGAAATCCCAGGAAACTAGGTGGCAGGACCTGCCAGAGCAAATTGTTGTGATACTGGATACACCCGGCTAGCCTCCACGTGGCAGGGTATGGGCAACGTCGGGCCCCACTAGGGGCCTGGCGGCCAATTAGCCGGATAAACAATGGGCACAACATATCACACTGCACAGACACGACCCACACACTTTCAAGTCTCTGGCTTGACAGTGTACTGTCCTCGATACAGTGAAACACACGCGGAGATGGGAGAAATCCCAGGTGCCGTCTGACACGAACATACCTTATACCTTATACCTTATGGCCCCGGATGCCAAGCGAATTCGAGGTCAATCTTTCAAAGTGCGAATTATATAGCGATTCTTCAGAGAGATCAAGTTTCATTTTAAGTTATATCGTTCTCTATCAGCAGTTCATTTATAACCTAGTTCTGCTCTTGGAAAATCGCAAATAAGAACAAAGAAAGGAAATCCACCTTTCTTATTTATTACATATATTTTCTTTATTTACTAAATAACTAACTTCTCTAACCGCTTGGCCTCCTTGCGGCACTACTTCTGCCTCCCCATGGCAGGGCCGGAAACGTGGGAGGGAAAGTTAACCGCCCGGGGCAAAAAGGAGCTAACAATGTAATACGACAATTATCCTGAACTTGAGCAGCCTGAGCGCTCGTCTAGTACTATCAGCAATGCTGATCATGACACTGACCACGCCACAACAAAATCAAAAAGACTGCGTAAAGAACCAGAACAACAGGAATGCCCATCATTCCTTATCTTTCATTCTCTCTAGGACATATCTATGAGTACTTTATCACCATTTCTCATACAAAAATGCTTATAAAATGTGGCGGGCTCTCCCAAAATGGTGAGAAGACTCAGATCTGGAGACCTATTGGTCGAAACGGTGAGTCGTAAACATTTTGAGACTCTAATGAATCTATCAAAATTTGGCGAACTACCCGTACAAATCACCGCACATGCAACATTAAATACCTCCAAGGGAGTAATTGTAGAGTGGGATCTGATGAACGTAACAGAAGCCGAACTGGTCCTGGAAATGAAACATCAAAAAGTGACCCAAGCCAAACGCATCATGATTAGGAAAAATGGAGATTATATTCCCACCTGTAACATCATACTGACATTCGGAATACCTATCTTACCATCTAGCGTCAAAGCCGGCTATCTCAACTGCCGAGTACGACCTTATATTCCGAATCCTATAAGATACTACGTGCCAAAAATTTGGCTACTGACAAATGGCTTGTCGAGGAGACCCAGTCTGTCCAAACTATGGGTCAAAGGATCATTCACAATCAGACTGTGATGCTGCTAAAACATCGCACTGTCCGAATTGCAAAGGCGCACATCCAGCCTACTTCAAATCATGTGATCTCTGGAAAACAGGGAAAAAAAATTCAGAAGTATAGGGTAGAGCGAAAAGTTACTTACCAAGAGGCTAAAAAAGCAAATTATGCTCAATGCACCCAAAAACACATATGCAGCAACATTGCAAAAATACCAATCAACGGCAACACAAACTGAAGTCTCAGTACCCACAACCATATCGATTGCCGATTGGGACCGATCTATACTGGCATCATCGATGAAACCAACTCCTAAGGAGCAAAAGGTAGTAGACAGAGCCAACAACACTCCAGTCACAGTTCCACCAACTACACCACATAGATCATCAGATAATACAAAATTGAAAACTGACTCAGCTTCAAATAGGAAGATAAACAATACCACGTTAGTAACCATGGATACCAACAATAATGCAGACCAAATGAACCAGTCTTAAACCTTCATGCAGAAGATGACATAGACACTGGACGCCCAACGTTTCCAAGAAGAGAGAAAGTGAAGCTCGATCGCCATAAACAGCCTGGGAATAAAAAAGTCAGAACCATGTAACCAAACCAAATAATACATCATATCATACAATGGATCTGTAGAGGAATTCACAGTAACATTGATGATATTCGCGAGCTAATCGGTCGTTATCATCCTGTAGGCATCTGTCTACAAGAGACAAATTTAACACCACATGTATATCTCTTAGTTAAAAATTATACTCTTTTTAGAAAAGACAGATCTGACACAGGTAATGCTCATGGAGGGGTAGACGTACTCCTTGATTCACAAGTGCCCTGCAAACATATTCCATTACAAACCTCCATCGAAGCTGTTGCGACGCATATAGTGATTGGTATTACTGTGACACTTGTCTCTATCTACCTATCACCCAGTAAACCCTATACTATTCATGAACTTGAAAATCTTATTCTGCAGTTGCCAACCCCTATCTGTTTATTGGGCGACTTCAATGGACACCATCCATTGTGGGGTTCTCCCAATGCAGATGGACGAGGACAACTCATTGATATGCTCATTGACAGACAGAGCCTAACTATACTGAATACTGGCTCGCCAACCTACATCCATCTCTCTACAGGAACAACCTCCGCAATAGACTTCTCTATCTGTTCTCCATCTTTCTTTCCTAGTATTGAGTGGATGGCCCTTGAAGATCCGCTCAACAGTGATCACTTCCCCTTAATAAGTAAAATTCAAACATCACATTCCATAATATTAGAAAACCATACAAAATGGAAGTTTTCTAAAACAGATTGGGCAAAGTATACTTCACAAGTGTCGTGTCCTTTGATGATCAGATTATTGAAATCTGTCCTATCGACCTAGTTACTGATCACATTACAATACTAGCAGCTGCATCTTCTGCGATTCCACAATCGCAGTCACCAACCCATAGAAACATTAATTATTGGTGGAACGAAGAGTGTAAAGGTGCAAAAAAACAAAAAAACCGAGCGTGGAATTTGTTTCGTAAACATCCTGCCACCGCCAATCTAATAAACTACAAGAGACTCAGAGCCAAGGCCCGTCAAATTAGGAAAAAAGTTAAAAAAAGATTCTTGGATTCGATTTGCAAGCTCAATTAATAAAAATACTGATACAAGAATAATATGAAGAAAAATAAAACAGTTAAATGGCAAATTTCCTACCATATTCCTCCCCACTTCTGAACTGGAACGGGCAGGAGCTTTCTACTCCTGCAGAGATTGCGAATGCCTTAGGGACTGTATTCTCACAGTCGTCTGCCTCGTCAGCGTATGGCCCATCGTTCCAGAAGATCAAAGAATATCATAGGTAACGATGCTAATCTGCTGGAGTTTTTCCATTTTATTTTTATTTATTATTATCTTTATTTCTCCTAGGAGACACCCGGTTACAGCCATTGACTAGGGGGTGTATTAATCAAAAGAGAATAATATTATATACTACGATACATTAATAGCTTGTAATCTGCTTAAGCCTTAATAAATAAACGAGAAAAAGTTTATACTACTGCGTTTAAAGCATAACATCACCATATTTACATTAGCAGGGATATTCTCAGCAGAACAGTATACAGAATACAATATAATAGAGAGTAAAATGTTCATTTTTACTGTTTTCAGCAGTCTGTTTCTTCTGTGGGAGTAGAGTGGGAGTGAGGCATATCCAGGAGAGTGTTTCCAGATGACTTCGGGATTCCTGTCAGCTACTGTGTGAAGGTTCTTAGTGCTGTTTATTTTTCTTACATTTGTATCTGCAGGTAGCAGTTTTCGAGAACTTCTTTTCTGTATGTTTTGCTTGTGCAGAGTTTTTCAGGGTTTATTTTTAGGTTATTAAACAGCTTTAGAGAGTTTGCTGGAAAGAATCTTCTCAGACTGTCCAACTGCGTAAGTGCGGACTTGAGTTGCTGTTCCTTACCTGCAACTCGTCTTTGTTTTTCTCCGATTGTTACTATCCAGTCTCGGGCTTTCGGTGAATCCAATCTTAAGATCTGAGCAAGTGTCATTATATTCTTTGTAGTGATCGTTTGTGTCAAGGCAGTGACTTCTAAATTGGAGTATAGTATACCTCTTGAGATGGTAAAAGGCTTAGCTGAAATTCTGGAGCTGAAGCAGATAAAATTATATAATCGTTTTGATTGACGTCATAGTAATTACGATGCATGTGTATCATTCATACCATTGAGAGATGCAATATGGCCTATGTAGCCCTTGCACCAAAAAAATAACAATAAGAATAACAAATACTAACTGACTGCGCCGTAAACGAACAGGAAATACATTTCTGTTGAATCCCGGGACATTCAGGGATTGCTGGAAATGAAACAGCGAACAGATCAGCAAAAGAAGCCATACTGCAGACTGGAGAAGGGATCTCAGTCCCCTGTTTTGATTACAAACCTGTGATACGACGTACATGCCGGATGCAATGGCAAGAAACTTGGAATCTGCAAAATGAAAACAAACTGTACCAAATAAAAAGCAGAAAATTGAAAACTGGGTTTCTAGCACACGAAATTCGAGAAAAGAAGAAACAGTACTGGGCAGACTACGAATTGGGCATACCCATTTTACGCATTCTTTCCTATTGCGAGCAGAAGAACCACCACGATGCCAGACTTGTGACATTATCCAATCAGTCCAACACATATTAATAGATGTCCACATATGCAAAAGAACGCAAACAAGCCTTCAAAGATGTTTATAGGACACATCACACCATTACCCTAGCAGATCTCTTGAATGATAGAGATGACTTTACACATGTTTTCACCTTAATGATATTAATTTATACCACCTCCTGTAAGGAAGTAAACAAAAGCAACAGGCTAACCCAATTAATATGAATCAGGCTAAAAGGAACAATTCACATTCAAAGTAAAATCTGTGAAACACATCATACCATATGAACTGGCGCATTATGATCAACGTAGTCCATGCGCCATTAAACCCTAACACAACCAGCCAAACTTTCATCTTTTATAAAGTGAGAATCAAGAAACATTGCTTGGAAAAGTTGACTCATCCAGCTGTAATGCCAATTCTGTTGTCCGTACTATGCTGCACAATGTATCTTCCACATTTTCAGCCATTTCATCTATGCGTGTTTTTACTGAATTGTTGCTTAGAGGAATCGTCTCAATTATATTGTGTGGTGTTTCACGTGAAACAGCAGTCAGAACCTCAATAACCGATGGTAGGACGAGTTCTTCACCAATTGTGTGTAACTCGCCCGACTTAGCAATCAACAAGGAAGTGTTGTACGAAGCACGCAAACCATCAGCGTTTTGTTGTGCCCCTCAACGTGGGCACCTGTACGTGGTGAGGGGACCTCCCAGTGATGCTGCTGGGTTTCCAGATTAGCATCACTGGGATCTAACGCCCATACCTTGGTTCCAGGGTTACATCTTTGGAATCCGGCGTGTGCAGCCGTGCGCCGCGACCCGTGGAAGCGGAAAGGGGGATCCTGGTGGTTGAGGGGCCCAGCCTTAATACACCACTTTGGCCCCTGCTTCGACAAGACGGGCGGTCCCGGACCGGCTCGACTGGGATCAATCGGCGGGTGGTTCTATACTGCTAGGGTCAACTGCGTTCCAATAAGTCTCCCTCCCTTTGGTCCTGGGACGGGATAAAGACTTATTGGTAACGTGGGTATGGTGTTCTAAGCGAACTCGGCGTCCCATTCGTGTACGCAGTACCTGCTAGTTCACGGGTGGGCGCCCCCTCGTAGGGCTCCGTGGTGGGTGAGGTACTTAGGCATCAGACATTTTTTCTTTACTCTCATGAGTAATTTAAATCCTTCTTCTGGGGCCCCAACAAGGCCCCTACCTAATCGATCGTTAGATGAGAGTGAAAGTAATTCAGCTAAAAGAGCCAGAACTGAGGAGAAAACAACATCTGTGACACCTCTTTTCCTCATTCTCCATTCCACCGGAGAGCAGTCACTTGGGAAAATGTCACCCTTCTTCATCCAGAAAGGATTAGAAGGGATGGCAGGTTCACCCAAATCCGTAAAACGGCTGCGTTCTGGAGATATTCTAATAGAAGCATCAAATGTAAATCAAGCTGAAAAGTTTTTGAAAGCCACATCTATAGGGGGAATACCCATCATCACAACCCCTCACAAAACTTTGAACTCTTCAAGAGGTGTGATATCAGAGTGGGATCTTCTTCACGTTTCTGAAGAAGAGATCTGCTCTGAATTAAAAGAACAAGGAGTAACAGCTGTCAAGCGAATATCCATGCGTAAGGATGGGAATCTTGTCCCTACCCGAGTTCTCATCCTAACATTCAACACCCCAAGGCCTCCAAGTTCCATCAAGGCAGGGTACTTAAACTGCCCAGTGAGGATTTACGTTCCAAACCCACTGAGGTGTTTTAAATGTCAAAAGTACGGCCACTCACAAACAGCTTGTCGTGGTAACCCTGCCTGTGCTCGATGTGGTGCTAAAGATCACGAGAGCAAGGAATGTATAGCTCCTAAGCCTAACTGTATTAACTGCCAAGGAGAGCACCCTGCATACTCTCGAGCATGCCAGCGGTGGAAGGACGAAAAGGAGATACAAAAGTTAAAAACGGAGCTAAACATCTCCTACCCAGAGGCCAGAAAACGCATACAACCAATAAATAGCGGAAAGCCTTCATATGCTCAGAAGGTTTCTGCGAAGTGCACTATCGGTACACAAACAGATATGACTATACCACCAAGAGAGTCATTCACGCCGATTGCACGCTATTTATTGAGTTCACAAAAGCCCACCACAAAAACACAATCAGCTGCTACTCCAATATCCGTACCTCCTAGTGCTCCACCACTAACAAAACCAAGTGGTAAAAAAGAGCAACCAAAATTAACAGAATCAATGGATGTAGTGGACAAGGAGGTACCGGACGATTCAGTCTTGCAACTCTTCGTGGAGGAAGAAATGGACACCGGACAGCGTCCATTCTTCCCCAAAAAAGATAAAGCCAAGACTGATAAAATTAAGCCCTCAGCACCTCGGAAGCCGCCTGATGGACCCACCAAGCCAAAATAATGGCTAAATTCCTACAATGGAATTGTCGTGGATTCCGGCGAAATACAGATGACATCAAGGCCCTCCTGCAAAAGCATGAGCCAGTTTGCTTTTGCTTGCAGGAGACATATCTAAAGGCAAATGATGATCCCACCATGCATAACATCACAATCTTTCGTAAGGATAGAATTGCGGATGGTCCTGCTCATGGAGGAGTGGCTATCCTTGTGAGTAATCAGACCCCAGTTCAGCCTTTGCTAATTACAACCAGCATAGAGGCTGTTGCAATTCGCCTTACAGTGGGATTTTTATTAACGGTCTGCTCTATTTATTTGCCACCTGGGACTGACATCTCCCAGGAAGACCTTGATGATCTTCTAACGCAGTTGCCAGCCCCTTTCTTACTTCTTGGGGATTTTAATGGACATAACACCCTGTGGGGTAGTGCTAACATCAATGGAAGGGGACGGGTCATAGAGCGTATGCTCAATGACAATGCCCTTTCCCTTCTAAATACTGGAACAAACACCTTCTTCTATATGCCTACCCGTACTTTTTCTGCCATTGATCTCTCTATCTGCTCCCCTTCTCTACTCCCATCACTCACTTGGGAAGTGGAGGAGAATCCATACGGAAGTGATCACTTCCCTGTGATAACCTTGTTACACAGTGGGAGACCATGTCTTCCTTTTAGGTTACCACGGTGGAAGTTTGATCAGGCTGACTGGAATGCCTTCCAACATCAGGCAAATTTTGAACTCAGTACAGTCAGTC